>NC_142663.1:14306308-14608445 GCF_026168435.1 Sesamum indicum | reverse complement strand
GATAACCAAAAAGAGCAAAAAAAACCCTGTGAAAGAAAAATCAGCGATTTACTTACTTATGTTTTTCAATATGAAGCAAAAAGCCCCATTGTGCGAGTTCATATGTTTTATGTGCCTTTTCTTTTTAAAAAAATTAAATTATCAAATTATATTTATAACCTTATCTAAAAGTATTTGAATTTGATCTGAATCTAAGATTGAAATTTAATTAGTCGATCAATGATCTGAATTTAACTTACTATAAATCAATGGTTTAAAATTTTCAAATATATAAATTAAAATTAAAACTATATATATGTAATATATATATTTTTATATATGCAATTAAAATGTTTGTTTTGTATACAAAGATATGCATAAATATATATACAAAGATACATAGAGCGGCAACGAGAGGGGGAAGGGGGACTTACATAGTACTGGAGTCTTAGGAGTTTTTTTTTTTTTTTTTTTTTTTGTTCATTTTTAAAAATATAAGTAGATAAATTGCTATTTTTTTTTTATAAAAATTTTTTTACTCTTTTTTATTAATACAGAAGTAAATTATATTTTTCCTCGTAATTCACCCTAATTTAAATTATATAAGACAGATATCTATAATTTGAAGAAATGACCCACGGTCGTCGAGGTACCACTTATAGTATACTATTAGCATTCAAGTATGGCACGACGGAATGGACCCAAATTCGTTCTTGATCAATAGTTTTGTGAAACGTGGGATTTCAAGTGTCGGGACCTCTCAATAAATAAAGCTACACACATTAAAGAGTTATAAGTCGTCATATATAAAAATTAATCAATCGTGATTTCCTTATAGTTTATTAAATTTGGAGGTATATAAGGTATTTTATTTATTTTTTTATTTTTAATATAATAAGATGGTGGGGTCGTGGACCACCTATAATTGTTGGAGGCATTAATTAAGCTGTAGGTACTAATACATATTTTATTATCGATGCCTCTATTTATTTCTAAACTCGTCTCAAAGGGATGTGGCCCTATATTTGTACTTCATAATATATGGTATGTTTATATAAATTATTAATATTTTTAGATGATTACACATATATTTATTATAAATGTCAATATTATTTATATAAAAAAATTATATATCAACAAGTATAGATGTAATTATTCCTAATGATTGTTGGTGCAGTTTTAATATTTGGGCACGTGAGTGAGTGGCTGACAGTTCAAAATCCAGAACCATTATTGTGCAGTTGATGGAAATAGAAAGGTGTCAAAATCTCAGAAAGTGTGAAGGGGAAAGAGGGACAGTTTTGTCACTGACCCTCGCTATTTAGTCTTCCCACGTGCCTTGGACCATTCAAGCAAAGCCTTGCCGGCTATTCAACTCAAATCACGATCCTTACATATAAAAATAAATTTTATCGATATTTTTTTAAAATGAGATCTAATTATATAAATTTATTTTTTATTTTTTTTATAAAATTATAAATACGTTTCTTGAGGGATATTAGTGTAATGTAGTTTATGAGGTTTTTCTATATGGTGTTTGTGTAAAATTACACTGCTGAATAGAGTGTGTATTTGTAATTTTTCAAATATGAAAATTATTTGTGTAATTAGACTTAATTTTAGGAGGTGTAAATATAATTATGGTTATAAAAAATTTATTTACGAGTCTTTTTCTCTGTCATATTATAACATGGGTTTTAGATTCATACATAAGAAGTAAGATCGAGACATCCTTAACGAACAAGGCGTAAATAAAGGCCGTTTCGTCAGGTGTACGGAACATGTCGCAAGGACAAGGGAGATATATATTGACTTATCTGCAAGCATTTATTGAGGGACTTCAAAAGTAGTTGTTAGCAAAAAATAAGAGATGATATCAAGACAATCAAGTTGTCTAATAATTTATTTTTGTGAAAGATATATCCCAAACTCAAGTTCAATAAGAAGTTAGGGAACCAGCTCTGATCCTCCTAAAAAGAATAAAGTGGTCATATTGAGTTATATTCACGTGGAACTTCAATACGAGGAAGCATTCTTACATTGCTCGTTTGGTCGAGGACAGGAAATAATGAAGTCTCTTTGGACAAAAAAACATGAAGTTCAAACTTGAGCTAACCGGTCAAATAATACATGGCTGTTTAGGTCTATTATTCCTATAAGTTACATTTGAATGGATGGACTGATTGATGGATTTCAAGTTATGGATTTTAAATTCATAATAATAAATTAATTATATTTATTTGGATAAATTAAACTCAAATTTAAATTCTAAATTATATTTTATTCAGTATTAATGGATTTTAAATTCTTCTGATATGCAATAATTTAAAGTACTTTTTCAAAATTATTCCCTCAAATCCAAATCCACTAATATAAACCTAATTATATTGAATAATGAAAACCCTAACTATTGACTTGAGCCGCACGCCAGTGTGAGAAATGCAACTAGACGGCCAACGTCTAAAGTACTTATACTTATATCAGTAATACGTTTAAGTCCTGACTCGAATTTTTTTTTTTTTTAGATATATGTAATTAAAATAAAATTAATAGAGCCCTTTTAACTTGTAAGTATGAATGAAGGGCCTTTGACCAAAAAAAAATCAAATTGGTATATGCAAATGTCACTAAATTTAAAATGAATGCTTGCACCACAATTGATTTATTACTACACATTAGAAGGAACAAAGAATAAGAAGAGGGGTTTGTTCTTGAAAAGATTGGGTCTTGTCCACTGGGCCTGGCCCATGAAAGTGAAATATCAAAAAATCATGGGCCCATGATCAAATGGGCCTACTGGCACATGTGTCCAATTTTAATTTGTTTATGTCAAATAAAAGTTTTGTAATTTCATTTTCCATTTATCGAGATCGACCGACGGCATATAAATTGAATAAATATTTAAAGTGTTTAAATAAAATAGAATAAATAAAATATTATTAGTAATTATTTGATAAACTCATAACATCTGTATTTTTTTTTTTTTAAATCCATTTTTGAAAAAAAAAATCGACACACTGTATAACAGTTTATAAATTCTTGAATAATTTATTAAAATATTCTGAGAATTTTATAAAATTCACTCAAATATCCTCATAGTATAAAATAATATTTAATCATATCCAACTTTTATTGTTAGAATCATTAAACACACGTGCTTTTATATTTGTATTCATATTTAAAGATTTGATACGTGGGCGTCATTTTCAAAACAACGTGTCATTGATCTATAGCCTATAGGGATAGGAGTAGGTTCAGGTTTTTCGGGTTCTAGTCTCGACCAACGTCGAATAGGATGGACTTGATCCAGAAATGGGTAGTGGAATGGATCTCGGATCCTGATAAATAGACATTGTCCTAAATCTAATATAGGTTTATGATCGATCCTAACTCACGCCCTTCTCTTATTTTATTTTTATATATTATTAACTTATTATAGATAAATGTAATATGTAGTAACTCATCCTCAATAAGCAATAATATCATTATTTTATTCTGTGATTCTATATATTAATTATTTAAATAATGTGTCAGATTTGAAATAAACATCAAAATCAGAATTTCTAGAGTTGTTATTGGGCCTAAATGTTTTGGCCCTTTTCTAAAGTTTTCATTTTATATTTATTTAAGGTAAGAACTGTATTAGAAATTTTGTACTCCTTAGTTAAATCTAATTAGTATATTAGGGTTAAATTTCATGTTGGTCCCTATATATATAGTCACTTATTCACTTTTGCATGTAATGTTCACATTCCACCACTTTGATACTTAATGTTTATAAATTTGACCCAAAATTGACAATAGAATCAAGTCTGTAAGAATTTGTAAATACGAGGGATCAAAATCGTAGCACGAAAATATTAATGATTAAAAAATAATAAAAACTATATATAAGAATTAAAACTATAATTTACCCGTTATTTTATAATGAAAGAAAAAATGATTTTCATTTGATTCGATTAAAACATATAACAAACATATTTTTATTAATCAAAATTAATCGAATTTATTGGTCACAAAATGAAAGGAGATAATTACATTCCTCTTCATGAGGTCTGATACAAATACACGGGATCGAAAAATAATATTTAATACTCTTGATGTTTGATTTTGTTTAATAAATAGGTCCATCTGTTAGTAAAAAATCAATGAATTCGTTAAAATTAATAAAAAACTAAATAAAAAAATTGATATTTGCTCTCGATTGACTAATTACTGTCTTATTGTAGGTCAAATATTTTTTCTGACTAAACTAAAATATATTTACTTACATTCGCTAACATGTGAAGATGTATATGATAATTTAGTTATAAAAAAATTTATTTGACCTGCAATGAATTAATAATAAATTAAATTGAGAGTAAATATAAATTTTTATCCAATTCTTGTGTTAATAGTTTTAAATTCGGTAATTTTTGACTAATAAGTAGAGGCAAAAATAAATATTAGAGGTATTAAACATAATTTTTTAAACTACGAGAATTTATGTGTAATTATACTTAAATTTTAGAAAAAAAAAAGAAGAAAAAAGAGAAGAGAAAAGGGAAGGGAAAAAAAAAGAATAAATATTGCACCGTCAAATATTGTCAATCTGGATTTTGATTTTTGAACTCCAGTGGACGTCAAATACTTATAAAATCCGACGCATTCTTCTCTCTCTCTCGCGCTCGGCTCTTCCTCAGAATGGAGCTCCCACTGTTTGCCTTGCTCATACAGATATAGACACAGAACTTTTCGATATGTATGGGTCGTCTATGCATACAGAAAGTACATAAATGGGCAGTATATAAACAGATAAGATGTATGTCAAGAAACCCAATTATTAGAAATCGGAGAGAGCGAGTTTTCTCTCTTAATTCTTGTTTGAAATCTGCTCTCTGGACCTTGGGTGGGTGAAGAAACGCCAACTATTTTTTTTTTTCTGGGTCGAAAGATTTAGGGTTTATTTCCTCACCAGAGTGATGGGTCATCTTTGATATGTTAAATTCAAGCTAAGATACGTGTTTGTTTGCTTTGTCTATGTGTAGATTTTTGTAGGGTTCAGATTTCTTTGTAGAAAAGAGAGTGTGATTTAGAGTTGTAATAATCGGAGATGGAGGGGAGGAGAATAACGGCGAGTCCGCGGCCGTGCTCTGGGCGACGGGTGGTGGCCAAGAAACGGCCCCGAGGTGGTTTAGATGGGTTTGTTAACAGCGTGAAGAAACTGCAGAGAAGGGAGATATCGTCAAAGCGAGACCGCTCTTTCAGCATGAGTGATTCCCAAGAGCGATTCCGCAACATTCGCCTTCAGGTTAATTTGATTAAATTTAATATTTTTCGGATTGTTTTTCTTTCCATTTTCTTTTTGGCTTTTTTGTTGTTGTCCTGGTGAAAGCTTTGAATTTTTTCTGCGTTATGTGTTGTTGTGATGATTGATGTTGCCGCCGAGCAAAACTAGGGGTTTTGGGGCTTGAATAGGTATATCGTAATTGGAGAAACCCTTTTAAGATTTGCTTGCTATTCTCGGCTTATCAGTTAACGCTGACATGTATAAGTTGATAAATATGTAGATCTGTTTATCGAGAATGGATGGAAAAGTTTATTGTCACTTATGCAGAGGGAAAGTTAAACTTGCTGCTCAGAAAATATTTAGAACCACATGCCATATGGATGTTTATAGCAAATTATTGTTTGCCTATAACTTGGATTCTATGTTGTATCTGTTAGTTAATTAATTAACATTTTGCGTGGTGACTGGTTCATGAATTTAAAAAATGAAGCTGTGAGACTTCAGTTTTAAGGGATTGTATATGTGTTACATGCTCCATTTCCCACTGGCATTTGTTATTCCAGGTTTAAAGACTTACAGGGTTTTTCTGAAAGGCATATCTGTAAGTGAATCTTATGTAACTTGTCGTTTACAATCTGGCAGGAAGGTGATGCTTTCTGTTGTAGTTGTGAGTCTGTCTTTTTGCGACTTCTTTTAGATCTCCAAATCATTTATTGCATGAAGGTTATCTCCTATGATTAAGTTTTCATCTGTTGGATAAACCGTGACAGCTGGTTTAACTCTGTCAGTGTCTGCTTTATCGCCACATGTTGAACGGGTCGTATCTTCACTAACACCCTTGTCTCCCTGCCCACCCGTCCGCCAGTTTCTAGGTTGTATCATGTTGCTGAATCTATCTATATCCACCGATAATGAAATATATTGCATTCATTCTCTGGAGATGCAAGTGATTTCTCTGTTAACCCATGAATAATCATTCACGAGCAAATATATGTGAAAAGAGATGTTTGCAGACGAATAACTATAATTAACTAATTCTTCAATTCTGCATCAAAAAAGTCTGCTTGATTGGTATTTGGTAGGTAATGCTCGTTTTTTTTTTTATAGTAAGGAAGTATAAATGGGCAATAACGTATTGAGAGGAAAGTCAATAATTTATGTTTGAAAGAAGGCATGCTTGTGCAATGTGACTAGAAACATCATTTGATTTTTAAGAGTAAGAGTAATATTCTACCTCAGGATAAGAGGTGGAATGAGGAATCCGATCCGACTTCCAGCTTTGCGCTGTTTTCTTATGCTTATATCAGGGTTCCTTACTCTTTGTATTGTTTGTCAAATAAATGACGTGCTTTTTACCTGGCATTAGTAGTTTCCTGTCAGCATTCTGTAAATGTATGAAAACTTAATAGTTTTAGTCTTTCATGCTGTGAACAATGTAATGAATGCTCATTGCTCGAAACTTCATTTCTGATCCTGGAAGACCTGTGTGTGCATGCACGCATGGAAGGAACAAAATGAAGTTGTTGAGTTTGATTGTAATGCTTTTAAGATGTTTCTATCCCACTATCCTTGGTTTAACGGGGGAGTAAATTCTGAAATATTGTGTCTAAAGTACCCAGTCTAATGGCTGTGTATTTCTTACTATAATTTCTTCCAAAATCTGATGGAGTTGTTCATATCTGCTTCATTTTCTTTGATCATTATAGGAAGGGAAATCATTTCTTTTAGCTTTTTTACTTGAGTTGTGAATTGGTGGGGATTTTATCTTGTAGGCTGGAGTTCTTGTTTGATATTATTATTCTTTCATATATATAATTTTTTTCTGTTTGTGGTTAACTGGGTATATTTTGGTCCAGGAGGAATATGATACTCATGATCCCAAGGGATATTGTCCCTTGTCATTGCCATTTTTTAAGAAAAGGTCAAAAATTATTGAGATTGTTGCTGCACATGATATTGTTTTTGCTCTTGCTCAATCTGGTATTTGTGCAGCATTTAGCAGAGGTACCTAAATGATAACCGATTTAAAGTCGCAACATCTTGTTTCAACTCTTGGCATCACAAAAGGGGCTTATCGGTGTTCTGTGTTGCCTGCAGAGACTAACGAGAGGATATGCTTTCTGAATGTCGGTCCTGATGAAGTCATTCGGAGCTTATTTTACAACAAAAATAATGATTCGCTCATCACAGTTTCAGTTTATGCTTCGGATAATTTTAGTTCCTTGAAATGCAGAACCACAAGAATTGAGTATGAAATTCCATCTGCTTACTTTTGGTTTCTGTTTAGTCTTGTGTTGTTCAGCATACTCATATATCATGTTTCAAACTATTTCAGATACATACGAAGGGCTCAACCTGATGCTGGTTTTGCACTATTTGAGTCAGAGTCGTTGAAGTGGCCCGGTTTTGTAGAATTTGATGATGTAAACGGAAAGGTCCTTACGTACTCTGCACAAGATAGGTAAGTACTTGACAAGCTTACCGGTACATTCTGCTTCACCCCCTCTTTGCTTCAGAGTTGCTGATGTCTGATTTTTACCTTTCCGTTTTTCAGCATATACAAGGTGTTTGACTTGAAAAACTATACAATGCTATACTCGATTTCAGATAAAAATGTTCAAGAGATTAAGATCAGGTAATTTTTAATATTGCTATAATATTCTACATATTTACGCATGTTTGTTCTCATTTCAATACTCACCTGGGCAGCGTGCTTCCTTAAGATCGGATAAAAAGTTATGTTTTGAAGTGTATTGATAATAAATATGTGACTTACTGAAGCAGGCGTGCTACAATGTAGTTCATATATCCACCTCATTATGCTAATTCTTGCCTGTTATCTAAAAATGTTGAACTGTCAAGAAAACCGTTGGTTGGTGTATTTGAGGATTGTAAATCTCTTTTGGATATTGTTTGTCCCTTCTGATTTGGGTTTTATGGTAATTGTTAATATTTATTCGATCTTGCTGGGCGCGGTTTTGCAAACAGTCCAGGTATCATGCTATTGATATTTATGAAGACTTATGGTAGTGTTCCTTTGAAGATCCTGTCAATTGAGGATGGGACAGTTCTTAAATCTTTCAGCCATCTCCTTCATAGAAATAAGAAGGTCGACTTCATTGAACAATTCAACGAAAAGCTTCTTGTCAAGCAAGAGAATGAGAATCTGCAGATTCTTGATGTAAGTTGCTCTCTACCTTCTATTATGTTTCCTCATGTCCGCAAAATATGACATCTTGTCTGTGTAGGTCCGGACTTCCGAGTTGACTGAAGTTAGCAGGACGGAATTCATGACCCCATCTGCATTTATATTTTTATATGAGAACCAGTTATTCTTGACCTTCAGAAATCGAACAGTCGCTGTCTGGAACTTCAGAGGGGAGCTGGTAACCTCATTCGAGGATCACCTTTTATGGCATCATGATTGCAATACGAACAATATCTACATTACGAGCGATCAGGACCTCATCATCTCTTATTGTAAAGCCGAATCTGATGAACCGTTGTCTGATGGAAATGGTAAGTCCTCCGAAAACCATATCAATAGATAATGAGCCATAAAATTTCAAGGATCATTACAATGATCCTAACTAGGTATTGACTATGTTCCTCCCTCTTCTGAATTTACAAAATCTTCTCTCATCAGGTGGTATGTTTAGAAACTTTTCATGATGTCGATGTAGAGTATTTTTTAATATAACACAATATGAATGTTGCTCATCTTAGCATCCTGAGATCGGACACGCTATATTATGCCTTGTACTCAATCATGTTACTTGGTGTTTGGTGCAGTGGGTTCCATCAATATCAGCAATATCTTGACTGGGAAGTGCCTCGCAAAGATTAATGGGTGCAACACTCTTCCCGAGGGTGAATGCAGCTGCAGCGCGAGTTGTGGTGGCCGAAACTGTAACTCAAAGAAGCGCATCAAAGCGTCTAGGATCAGGAGCACCGTTGCGGAAGCCTTGGAAGACATCACAGCTCTCTTCTACGATGAAGAACGCAATGAGATCTATACAGGAAATCGGCTCGGCCTCGTCCATGTCTGGTCCAACTAAAGTTGGCTCATTACCTTTCTCTCCACATCTCATGAAACTGTACCGTTATGTTATATATACTCGGGAATTGGATTTTTTAGTTTTATTGCCTTAGAATTTCTAGGAATCTTGATTGGGTTTTATCCCATGTTTTGGTTGTGGTGGTCCTAACTCGGACATTAAGATGATGTTGTGTGTAGATGGGGGCTCCATAACTTACAATTCTCAAGTGAAGTTGTAATACTAGTTGTGAATGCTCTGTAAAGTTGATGTCTGTCGCTGGAACATAGTTTGCTCATTCTCTTTGCTTTTTGCTCCTGTTGTCTATGTTTTTTGAAGTCTGATGTTTCCCAAATGAGGGATAAATTTGGTATTTAGGGCGACAAATCATGCTTCTATAATCCGTACTAGTACTATTAATAAAGCGTGAGTGCCGGAAATAAGGATATTCGTCTCATTTTAAATAAATATAATGACTAAATTGACCTTATATAAAAT
This sequence comes from Sesamum indicum, assembly GCF_026168435.1. Classification (NCBI taxonomy): domain Eukaryota; kingdom Viridiplantae; phylum Streptophyta; class Magnoliopsida; order Lamiales; family Pedaliaceae; genus Sesamum; species Sesamum indicum. The sequence continues at coordinate 14,598,662 of NC_142663.1, read as the reverse complement.
GTTAACTTCACGTAAATATTTAACAATATTTTTAGGTAATTTTGTCTAAAAAAGTTAAGCCTACATATCACCTGCGCCAAAGATGCTAAGTCAAATGAATGCTGGACTATAAAATAATTCAATCAATTCAACATATTCATCATTTATCCAATTAATTGGCCTTCACAATATATTCGATTCACACGACCCCCAAAAAAAAAAAAGTGCAACTCTTAACAGTTCCAATTATAATTTTTCTAACAATTAAGAAATATTTCAATAAATCAAACATAATTTCCTAAATATATTTACATTTGGAATTAGTTAATGAAAAATTTTGTTGATTTAGGAAGAATGTCAGTATCATCATCATCAAGAAGTCCTCAACCCATATGTTGAATTCTGCAACACAATAATGATCATTAACTAAATATTTCTGTGTTCAACTCCAATGCTGATAGATTTGAGTGCTGGGTGGGAATGGGAATCGGAGTGGGACCTTTGTTTATTTCAATAATAAATATTACTTGCTTACTTGTACCCCACAACTAATTACTACCAGTTACCTTCCACCATTGATAAAATCCGGATTCTGATTAGAGCGGAAAAAAGGTGGTTTTGAATTACTATTTGAAAGCATAAATCACAATCGACACGTTTGTTATGGTACGTAAATCTAATTTTGACATCTCGCTTTCACCAATAATTTACTTTTCTTGTTTGTACTATAAAAATGCCTCACCCTTTCTCTCTCTAGAAGCTCAGCTCCTGCTTCACTTCAGGTAAGCGTTTCTCTCTCTATGTACAGTGCTCTTGATTTGCATTTCTGATGATTGATTCTGTTATTGTATCTATGTATGGATTTCAACTTAACTGCTGACTTTTGAATGCTGCTGCGCCAAGTTCCCCGTCTTTTTTTGGTTCTTTGTCGGTGGCGATGCTGCTCTATTTTTGGGGAGAATTTAGTCGTCTGTTCTGTGTTTTTTTTTTTCAAACGTAGATCTGAGCTTGGAAGCTGGAAGTAATCGTACTATTTTTGTTTCTCTTCCTTATTTTTGTGTTGATATTATTACGGTTGGTCCAATTTTTTATTGAATGTGGCAGGAAAATACTTAACTTCCGCTATTAATTTTCGGTATACGATTTTGGTGAATCGAAATTTAATGTCTATGGTTGGCTTGATTTTAGTTTTTTGGTCCTCGAAGCTGCGAATTTATTTGCAAATGCTGTCCTTTTAGCTTTATAGGGCTTCATCCTAGCATAAGTTCGTCACTGGGTGTGGCTATAGATCCATTTTTATGATGCTTGTGCTACTTGGAAGTGTCTCAACGTGTAGCATTTCAGTGCGTGAGTGATAATTAATCAATGAAATGTTTGCGTGACTCAGGTAATTTGCAAATATGAATAGTGGGTTTGGATATTGCTGCGGAAATGGAGTTCGTACTGCTTGAAGATTAGGAAACTTGGTAAGCATGCTAATGGATGTTTCTTCTTTGGTGTTTGTTAAGGTTTATTTGGAAGATAATTTAGGTGTAGCTGCAAAATAAAGGCTAATGCACTAATCAGTAACCACAGGTTGCTTTGAGCAGTATTCTGCCCTAGGAATAACTGGTGAAGATGGATTCAGTTGTAGATGCAAACATCCCACTGGATTACATTGAGTTCCACATTTTTCCCAGCCAGAATAGGTTATACTTCAAACACTTGGTTCGCATGGTTAATTGTAGACCATTCTGCCATGGCTTGAAGTTATCTATTTATTTATTCTTTAAGTTCCTTTCTAAAGGTACGAGGCATGTGTGTGCAATGTGAACATGAAAGAGAAAGTAGCATCAGGACTTTTGGAGCATCTCTTAGTGCATTCAGCTGAAGTCAAAGCTTTGCATTCAAAAGGATCCGACGTCAAGTATATACTTAAGTCACCAGAAAATCAAGACAATAAATGGTTTACTAAATCCGTATTGATAAGGTTCAGCAAATATTTCCTGTCCCACTATTTTGCTTTCTTTGGTGATCAATTGTAAATGGATCTTATGTTCCGTGACCTGCATCTTTCTTTTCTGTATCAACCAGGTTTCTGCATATAATTGGTTTAGCAAACTTACTGCACATTACCAGTTCTGTGAAGGATGAGATATCTCAGCTGGAGGAAGCCCGCAGATTTCACCTTTCTTTATATGCAAAGGTAAAGTGTGTTAGTTTCTGCCTTGAGTTGATCACCAAAAGTAAGGCCTAACATTTTCCTCTTTTCAGGGTACAGAATATCAGCTCCAGACTGGGGAATCAGGTTCATGATATTACATATTTTGTTAATTAGATTTTACAAAATAGTTGTTGACAAGAGCTTTAATCTGAAAGAGTTCTAAACCGTAATTTGCATATTGGTCAAATTTATGACCATATGTTAGAAAGTTACTATCACCAAGCTTCACAAATTTATACATAGGCATTCTGACTTGACCTGTGAAGGAAAAAGGAAAATAACCAGAAATAGCATTTTACATTGATAGAATGTTAATTCCATCTCTTTCTCTCACCTTTTCACTGGTAGGCAACAGCTGCTCCAGTGGAACTGTATCAACTCCAAAGGTAATCTGCTTTTTAAGTCCGGTTAGTGGATTTCATTGTTTAATGGATAGAGAATCTGACTGCTTATGTTATATTTTAACTGTCACTACTGTTGTTGTCATGTCTGCAGACTGAAGGCTCAGATGCTTCCAAGTATGTGTGCTTACTCATCTGCTACCGCATACATTTCAAGATTAGCATTACTCTATAACCTGGCAAAATTGCCTACAGGAATGAATTATTGAGAGCCATGGACCTGAGGCTTGCTGCACTAAGAGGAGAATTGACAACTGTTTTTGACCAAGCTGCTGATTTTGGATATTTTGTGGAGGAGATGACTAATGTAGAGAAGTTTTCTCATCATTTTGGAGCGGTTGACTTGAGGTATCTCTAGCTCATCAATGCCATGGCCAATTTAAACGCATTTTCGTCGCTTCAGAGCAATTCTCTGTCAAGTACTTATGACTACCTATTATCACATATCCAGGGATTCATTGGGCATGTATATAGAACTAAGACAAGGAAATCAGGCTGTTGATATTTCAAGCAACAAACAGTTTGCGGAGACTGATGGAGTCAGAGAAAAAGAAGGATGTAATTATGCCACTAAACCATTATCCTCAGAGACTCCAGTAAAATATGGTGTCTCTCCAGCTAAAGTGGCTCAGGTAGAGAGGCAAAGCTCAACCGAAAGTGACGAATCTTCTTTCTCAAGTGACGAAGAAAAACCATCGATAGATAGAAGTCGTACTCTTATAAGATCTGCTTCACCTAGGAGGTCAGCATCTCCGATGCGGAGGGTACAAATTGGACGATCTGGATCTCGAAGGTCTACTGCTATAACTATTAAGAGTCTTAACTATATTCCCGCCCGTGAAAAATCACTTTTGCCTAAAGACCCAGTTGGACATGATAGTGATGAGGAAGGATCTGAGCGAGCACCTATAAAATCTGAGAGTAATGTGAGGAGAATGAGTGTGCAAGATGCAATAAATCTTTTTGAAAGCAAACAGAGGGATCAAACAGAGGATATTCAGAAGGCAAAGTCATTGTTAAATGCATCAATGGCTGCTAACAGATCTGTACTGAGAAGATGGAGTAGCGGAATGGATGAAGATTCTTCTGAATGTCTCCAGGATCTTGTTCCTGGAGATGCTGTTTCACAGACTCAATATAATGTTGAAAGTAAGGAAACTGCAAATAGCTCACCAGAGGGTGAAGCTGAGCCTGGTGTTGCTTCTGAAGATTATCCGACTGAAATTTGTGGATTGGATGCCAAATTGAACTCCCCTGACAAAATAGCATGTAGTCCGGTAGTCACGCCTGATGAGAATCTTCCAACTGAATCATCTAATGCTAATGCAAAATTAACTTCCTCAGTTGAATGGAGTCGTCAAAAAGAAGCAGAACTAAATGAGTTGTTGATGAAGATGATGGAAACTAAGCCTGCTAAAAATCGAACTGCGGTTCCTGATAGGAGCAAAAGACAGAGCTTTCCGGCTGAGAGGAGAGGTGGCTTTTATAATCACTACAAGGAGAAGAGGGATGAGAAACTTCAAGCAGAAACTGTTACAAAGAAAGCCGAGAAAGACAAACAATTCAGAGCGATGCAACAAATTCTTGATGCAAGAAAATCCCAACAGACTTCAGCAGCTACAGGTGATGCCGGTAAAAAGACTAATGTGAAGAAACTCCAGAAATCACAAAATAATGCATCTCAACCTGCAAATCCTAGGACAGAGAGCCCAAAGCTTGGATTTGTCAAGAAAGCACCTCCAAAAGCATCATCTTTACCTGCTACACGTAAGTCTTGGCCATCTGTGCCACCACCTAGAACTCCAGGAGAATCACCTGCTCGGACACCTTCATCCTCAACACTTAGTAATCCACCTCGTAGAAGATCACAACCGACTGCACCTGTTTCTCGGTCAGGCCCCAAAGTAGAGACATCTCAACCACAGGCAAAGTCTACCAAATCGAACCAAAACAGTAGTAAGAGCAACCTCAGAATTGCTACTGAGAAAAAACAACAACCTTTGCAAAAAACTATGAAAGCAATGAAAAGCAAAGCTCATGGCGCTCCTCAAGATCTTGCTTCCTCAGCAAAACCTAGCTTATACAGCAAGGTTACCAAGAAGGGAAGTGTTGTTCCGCTGGAATCAAAGCCATTTCTTCGCAAAGGGTCAGGAACTCTCTCCAACATTAATCCCGTCGTGAAAATAAAAGCTTCCTCTAATCCTCCTGAAACTTCAAGGAGCACTGAAGATCCGATCCTGACTGAGGATAATGAAGCAGTGTCTAACTCTTTTGATCAACCAATTCAGCCTCAAGAGAAGGAACCTGGAGAGTTGAAAATCCATATGGATATAGAATCTAGAAGCCCTGCAGAAAGTCCCCAGAGATGTGGAGACAAGGAGGCATTTACCCAAGTTAGCCCCATCATTCATGATGCCATTGACAGGGAGGTACAGCCTGAATTAAAAGTTGAGGATGAAGAAGAACCCACCATCGCACCTACAGCTTGGGTGGAAATAGAAGAAAATGAAGATCAGCCCCTCAGATCCAGTGAGCATATTTGCCAACCGGGATCTCTGGCCCCAGTTGTAGTATCAGGTGAACGTGTTCGTCATTCTCTGTCGCAAATGCTTCTTGAAGAGAGCAGTGAACAGGATGTCATTGACTGGGGCAATGCTGAAAATCCTCCTCCAATGGCCTACCAAAAAGATGCACCTAAAGGATTAAAGAGACTATTAAAATTCGCTCGAAAGAGCAAGACTGCTTCAAACGCAACAGGCTGGTCTAGCCCGTCTGTCTTTTCTGAAGGAGAGGATGATACTGAGGACTCCAAATCTGTTAGTAAGAGAAGTTATGAAAATCTACTGAAGAAAGCAACACTTCATTCAAAGAACAATGGACATCAAAAGGCTACTTATGAGACCTACCAGAAAAATTACCCCGATTATGAACATCCTGGTATTCTTCTTGTGCCACAACTTTAACTTTTCCTGTACTGAATTGGTATGTAAAGCTAAAACTGATCCAAATTCTAGGTACCAGAGTTTCTAATGGCAAATTTTTCCCACCACCCAGTACTAACTCCTCTTCAAAACAAATCACAAAACTATAAGATAACCAAGTAAAAATGGCTAGGAGAAACAGGAAACGATGGATTAACTGTTGAAATGAATCCACTTCTTGCCGCTCTAGTGCTTTATGTTGTCACATTCAATGGATGTGGACTTCTTATGTTAATAGAAAAATTATGTGTTTCAGCTCAAGCGAATATTAGAAAATTCAATGCTCAAAGTTTATCCCAGCAGTTGCAGGAGGGACATGTCTCAGCTTCTGTGACCACGACAAAAGGTTAATAGTGCTTTGCTGTTTACATTAATGATAATATTTTTGATTTTATCTTTGATTCCAAATTTGTCTCAATTTGCCTTCCAGCAACGAGGTCGTTCTTCTCTCTTTCAGCATTTAAAGGCAGCAAATAGGAGCTGATATAACAAGTTTGTTCTGGTTTTGCCCAGGACCCGAACTCTATACCTGTGGTACATCTCCTGCAATCTTGTTTAAGCTAGTGATCTTCTGTATTTCCCTTTCGTCAGAGACTTTGACCATTTTACTGTGCCGATAAAATGGATTAAAGTTGTGCATCAGCAAATGACAATGCACACGTATATTTTGTAGATTTAGCATCTGATTTGTTGCCATGCACAGACTGGTTATTTTATGTAACAAAAGATAGAAACTTGAGCAGCGTCCGTGAACACAAATCAGAGGGCATTTGTATTTACTGCCCAGGCGATCATATCTGTGTATTTGAGCCTATCCATCTGACCTGCTGTCCCAAATCATGTGAACTTTTACATTGATCATCTGATCGTCCGCACATCTACCGTTATATACCTGATCAAGTTCACTCGTAGATGCAGTGCTGTAACTGTGACTCGAGATTCTCCAACAAATTTCACTCTGGTAGTAGTATTCGGCTGCTCAATCCCCACGGCTCGAAGTCGGCCAGAGAGAAAACTAATAACAATATCTTAACAAAAGTCATACTCCCTTAAGGAAAAATTGCATTTTTAGTTCCACGCAATAAAGGGTATTATATATTTTGTTTCATACTTTACGAGTTTAACATATTTGATCTCAAAATATTGTAGCATTTTTAGTCCATCAAATAAAAAATTGCGCACATCTCGTCTAATAGAATAAAAAATTATAGCATTTTTTTGGGGGTCAAAGCACTATGATTTTTTAGCCTATGGGATAAAATATGCTAAATGTAACTTGTGAGATCAAAAGTGTTATTTTCTCATTAAATAAAGTTAAATTGAGTATTTATAATCTGTATAGATAATTATATTTACATTCCTAATTTATGATTTTTTTTACACAAACCTTTTGCATAGTTATAGAGATTACTCTTGATAATAAAAAAATAGGGCGGTCTCTATGTTGATATTAATGTTTTTTTAGGGATGTATGTGTAATTTTTAAAAAAATTTAAGATGACTTGTACTAAGGATGTTGATATTTTTGGTAAGTATATGTGTAGTTATTAAAAAAAAAATAGAAGTAATTTACATAAATTAGCAATAAGTTAGGGTGTAAATATAATAATTCCAAATTTACAATTCATATTTCTCTAAATTTCACTACAATTCTTTTCTCAATACAAAGGCAGAAGTCTTTATAAGCACTATTTATATATATATATATATATATATATGTAGAGAGAGAAGAAGAAAGAGAAACGAGGGGGTGGGTGGGTCAGGGTCAGCATCAGCAGGAGTCACGGATCACAGGATTCGTTAAACACAAAGACAAATCATTTGAGAAAGAGAGAGAGTTGGGACCGCGAACGCGAGCGTGAGCGCGAGCGCGAAGTCAGAGATAAGGTTTTTATCGATTTTGTACTTCGCTAAAACCCTTCTCTTCCCCATTTTCCTCTCATACTCCCCTTCCCAATTTTCGCCATTCAATTGATTTTACAACTGTACGCTGTTGAAGTGAACCCAATTGGTAAGCTTTCTCGGTTTTCTCCTTCCTTTCTTTGCTGTTTAGGTTTCCTTTTTGCGGTAATTGCTGCTCTCTGGATTTTCTTCTTGTTTCTTTTTCTTTGTTCCGTCCGATTCGCGCTGTAGCTCGTTCTATATTTATGGGGTTTTAGGGTTTTGACTTTAAGTGGGGTAATGGGTTTATCTCGAAGTTCGTCCAGATATTTTTGGGGGATTAGCTGTTTTTTTTCTTAGCTTTATTTCGGTGGAACTAAAAATTTTGTAACTCGGTTCAAATATTTAGCTTCTGCAAGTGATTTTCTGCCATGACAACCTCGTTATGTGTTTATGTTTTGTCAAATTTTGATTTGGAGTTTTCTTTTTTGGTGGGCAGAAAATTAATGGCGGGGCAGCTGGTCAGAGAATGGACTGCAATTCAGCAGTTTCCTGCAGCCACTCAGGAGAAATTGGTTGACTTGTTGGGAAAATTAAAGAACCAGGTTAAACATCTTCACTAGAGTTTTGCTACTTGCATTATATCCCTTTTGGTTACCAGAAGAGTAGCGCAAATATGAAAGTAAAAGCATTTATATTACATGATAGTTGTAGTTTTATTTGTTATTTTTGGTTTGGTTTTAAGTTGATAATTCAGCAGTCCATTTCCGTCAGGTAAAAGTATAGGTGGTTTATATTTGTTTCACGCACTGAGGTTGGTGCTATGATACTCTTTGTTAATTTCTGTAGGATGTCAACACATTAACAATCCTTGTGATGGGGAAAGGTGGTGTTGGAAAATCTTCCACTGTTAATTCTATCATAGGAGAACGAGTGGTCACTGTCAGTGCTTTCCAGGTATGATGCTCTGGCTGTGATTTTGAGATGGAACGTCTCTTTATCTATGGATGAACTCATTCTCAATGAAACTCATTCAGGCTGAAACTCCGAGACCGGTGATGGTTTCACGATCACGATCAGGTTTTACACTGAACATCATTGACACTCCAGGGCTCGTTGAAGGAGGATATGTCAGTGACCAGGTGCTGGACACCATAAAAAGGTTTGAGTCAGTTACACATATTGCTTTATGGTGTCCAATTAAATTATGACAGTCCTAAAACTTTGTGGGTAACTATTTGCCCTTTGAACAAGAAGAGTATTTCCTATCATCCTTAATTATTTCGTAGCTTTCTTGGCAGGTTCCTTTTGAACAAGACCATAGACGTTCTGCTTTATGTGGATCGTTTGGATACATATAGAGTTGATAATTTGGACAAACAGATTGTGAAAGCAATTACTGATAGCTTTGGCAAAGAAATATGGCACAAAGCCATGGTTGTACTCACACATGCTCAGCTCTCACCCCCGGATGCATTGAGTTATGAGGAGTTCTTTTCCAAAAGATCGGAGTCTCTTTTGAAATGTGTACGACAGGGAGCTAGGATAAGCAAAAAGGATGCTAAGGTATTTCCATTTTATACCTTTTGCATTCTTCCTCCTTTTTTGAGCAAATTCATTTAAATGCTAATACATTCTTATGTAACACATTTATTCACACAGTAGAGAACTATCTTTGACTGAGTTCTCATTTTCCTTTTGCTCTAAAGATGGGGGTAAATAAATTAAAGCAGGTATAGGTAACAGAGAAGAAAATGGAACAAAAGAATGATTTTTACCACATGTGCAAAAAATGTTATGTTATTGTTTGGCCTAAAAGGTAGGCATAAAAAGCTGTTGCTCATAAAACCATTTAGTTGTTTTTCTTTGAGTGGTTCAATTTTACTCTGCGGGCTACTATGCTTTAAGTTTTGTCATGATTTCCTCATCTGTAGTAGCAAGCAAATACAAATACAATGATAGAGTTCGTAGTCTGTCTGCCTATAGAATTATGGATATGTTTATAAATGCTTTCTTTGGTTTTACTGTTTATGATGAAAATTGAAACCAGTGAGATCAAACTCTTTAACCACAAGAAAGTGTCATGTTATATGCTTTCATCTTTTTTCCTATTGCAAAAGCATCACTCCTAGTGACACTTTATTTTGTGTAGTTATAAATATGTATATTTGAATTTTGAGTTTGGTACTTCATGAACTTCACATTAACGTTGGGTGACAGAAAGTAGCATCAATCAGAAAACAGTTTTAATAAGATGTAACGAGGAGAAATTCTTTCTTGTGTCTCAAGGAAATGACACATAAATACTATAGTAATACCCTGTTTCTAAATCATATCAGTTTTCATGTTAGGACTTGGAATAACCCAATGTTTGCTGATACTAATTGTGTGAACTGATCTTCCACTACACATGTAAGCTTGAACACAAAATTATGAGTTGGACCATTGCAGAGGTGACCCCCTATTGCTTGCTCGATGTCCTCCAAATCAAATAGCCACATTGTAGGGAAATACTTAAAAGTATGATTCTGCAGTTAGGTTCTTATTGTACCTCATCTACCATCTCCAATTTCTATTCTCTTCTATCCGCAACCTGCTTCATTTCTATTTGCACATCTTTATTTCTCTATCAAATTTCTGCATCACATGGAATTTGATATGGAATATTCTTGGATTTCCATTTCCCTCAATCTTACTATTCTGCTAATTTCTGTTCTTAGAATTTTGGTATTCCTGTTGCTTTGGTTGAGAACAGCGGGAGGTGTAACAAGAATGAACATGATGAGAAGGTTGGTTTCTTTTTCTTTCATTTCTTGCGCATCTTTGTCCTTACTACTCGCATTTATTCAAGTTTCTGAGCATTTCGATTGAATTGCAGATCCTTCCAACTGGGACTCCATGGATTCCGAACTTGGTTCATATCATCACTGATGTTTCCTTAAATGGAAAATCTGGTATTCTCGTTGACCAGAAATTGATTGAAGGTCCGAATGCGAACGACAGAGGCAAAGTATTTATCCCCTTGATCTTAGCCCTCCAGGTAAGCTTTCTGGTTTTCATTTTCCAGAACAATGTTATTTCCAAATGGAGAATCAATAATAGTATATCTAATTCTCTTCTCCTCATCTACTTTTGCTTTTAACAGTACTTCTTTGTCATCAAACCAATACAAAAGTGGATCAAGGATGATGTTGCTAGAGAGTCTAGGCCTGCATGGGATTAAACAATCATCTCCAGGATCGATCTCTCTTTTGTCAATTTTTCCTGTTTTTGTGTCGTTCGTTGCCCTATGGGTCTTTTGCCTTTGCACCAATCATGGTGCATTTTATTTCATGTTCTCTCTTACACATTAAGAGCATCAACAATGTCCGGCTGTAGAATTTACTATAACTAGATTTTGATCTTGTTCGCATATGTTCTTCAATTTCAATCACTGTAAATCATCTTTTTAGTTGGCAACTCTACAAACTTGGGGAGAAAACGCCTAACTTGACTTGGAACTTCAAAGTGAAATTCGAACTTGGTGAACTCAAATTGATCATATGGCAAGTTTAATAACATATTGTAATGTAAGCGGCTAGAGTTTACCTCGTACTTGAATCATATATCAGATATTCGCTTGCCACTACTGATGTTGAGTTCGTTCTTCTGGACCTCTACAATTTAGTGAACATTGTGGAATTTTGTGCTTTATTAATTACTTTGATCAATCAAAAATTCAAAATCTATACTTTTATACTATCTATATGCCATTATTATATTATACAATAATCGAAATTGGTTTATTTTATTTTTTAATACTATGTGTAAATTATTTTATGAGCACATTGGATCATGCAGCGCATACTAACAACATACAAATTAAAAAGTATCCTCAATGAAACTTAAATAGCAGTAAAAAGTTATAAATATTTTTTAATATTTGATGAAATTATATAATTCCTAAAGAAAAATTTGGAATTGTCAATTATGTTCTTGTACTTTTTTTTAAATGAAATTTTGTAAAAAGAGTTAGGCAAGGTGAATGAAAAAATTTTAAAATTGCAAAAAAAAAAAAAGGAAAATTTTAAAGTAAATAAAATTATAATTCATTATCCATTAAGATATTTTGGTCAATTTATCAAAAAAAAAATAAATAAAAATTTTAGTCAATTACTGATTGTGCTAGTTATAGGCGATCGTTAAAATACAAAATATTGGTAATTCTTAAATAACAAAAGGCTATTTTATTATGCGAAACCCTTAGGAAGCTCATTGTAATTTATTTGCAAAAATTTATTATTTGTCCTTTCACAATCAAGTGAAAATTTCAAATTACTTAAAAGCCCATAATGAGCTTATGGGCCTATCTCTCAATACCTAATGAGGCCCATTCAAGTTATCAAATTGGTCCTCACTGTAGTTCTCTCAGCTTCCATTTCCTCCCTAGAAACTCCACACTCAGAGACACTCGCTTCCAAAATCTTGAAATGTTGAGACAAGCGCAACGATTCCTCCTGACCCGAGCGTCGGCCTCCGCGACGAGGTCGACCCGTCCTTTCTCCACAGATCTCCCGGCGGAGACGGCCGGCGACTCGAAGTTCATTGACGCTTGGAAGAAATTGATCCCGAATATGGACCCACCGAAAACCCCTTCAGCATACATGGCGCCACGGCCCCCAACCCCTTCCACAATTCCCTCGAAGCTTACAGTCAATTTAGTTCTTCCTTATGACTCTGTCTTATCAGCCAAAGAGGTATATATGTGCTAGAATATGTCGTAGTTTTTTATGATGATGAAAGTTCTGATCTTTATGTGGATGCTGAGGTTCAGCGTTTGGCCCTTTTAGTTCTAAAGCGAAATCTGAAATGGGGATAATGGGGTTCTGCGTCTGATTTTATATCTTGGCTTTCGAGGTGTTTGTGTGCGGCAATTCTTAGTTCGTAAAGATTATATTTACGTTTATGGGGACAGCCTGAGGGATTATTATTCATTGTTACATAGCATGTTCTTTAATTCATCGTTTTGAAGGCTGTTGTTATTTTCCACAAAATAAAAATGACTGTTTACTACAATGCCCTAGCCTTTGAGATATACCATTCTTGTTCTTGGATGGGTTTACTTTCATCAAATTTGACGATTGGACCAATCCTGCACTATATGTCATTTTACGAGTTCTACGTTGTTTTGGTTTTTCCATTCAAGATACTCAGTGTAAAACTGCTTATGTTCTTGATGGTTAGATTGATTGGTTATCCATAAGAAGTTCTCAATTTCTGTCTTGCTCAAATCTTTATGATTTATTGTTTTCTATGTTTGGTTTGGGAGTGAAGTTGCATTAACTTGGGGAAAGGAGCTGATGACACTTCTTTTGCACTACTGAAGTTCGTTTTTTTATATTGGTTTTTATTTTTAGCATTTTGTCTACTAATTCCTGTCGCAAATGTGGAGATACACTTCTTGAGCTAAGGCGAAGAATGTGGTTGGCGTTGTTGTGCTAGCCAAAATTGAAGTAGCAGGTGTTCAAGAATTACACTGAATGTATATACTAGAGAATGCATCCTTGTGAATACTTGAGCTCTAGGTTCTCAAATCAAAGTTCATGTCCTAAATGCTGGTTGGCTTGAGAATGGAAAGCAATCTCAACATCTATTTTATTTGGCTTTGCTTCGCATCAATCAACCCACTGGTGTTATTCTACCAATTGAGGATCTCAAACCATCAATAACTATGCTCCATCATAGGGTTTGTCCAAATGACTTGTTGCTTGAATCTTTTCAAAAGCAACATTCTCAACATTAGAGCTATTTTCTTTAGAATTCTTTTGAGGAATTAATTTGATTTGGTAATTGCTGTAGCTGGCTCTAACGCATGATTCTTGAGACTTCATACTGAAGGTTTGCAAAAACCTCATAACTCCATTTTTTGCAGCCTCTTGTATGGGATTTTGGGTTTGCACTGCTATTTACTACGCCAGTGTCGGTATGTATTCTGTTATAGGTCGATATGGTCATAGTCCCAGCAACTACTGGACAGATGGGTGTTCTTCCCGGTCATGTAGCGACAATTGCAGAGCTGAAGCCTGGTATTTTGTCTGTTCATGAAGGCAACGATGTAACCAAATATTTTCTGAGTGGAGGATTCGCTTTTGTCCATGCAAACTCTGTTGCGGATATAATAGCCATTGAGGCAACGCCCGTGGACCACATTGACCTGAACTTGGTTCAGAAAGGTCTTGCAGAGTTCCAACAAAAGCTAAGCTCAGCATCAACCGATGTAGAGAAAGCTGAAGCGCAGATTGGCGTAGACGTACACAGTGCTCTCAATGCTGCTCTTACTGGTTAAAGACATTTCGGCAACATACATAGTGATTTTCTTGTCCATCTTTGCTGTCTGCTTGAGTTGAATCTTTTTGTGCCCATTTACAGCAGTTGGTTTTCAGCTCATTTTCGACAAACATCTGAGTCCTAATATAGGATTTCTTAAATAAATATATAAGACCATTTCACCTTGGATGTTTTTCTTGAACTTGTGATCTATTCGTCAATTTGTACTAAATTCTAACTATAACATATCTGTAGCGACTTGTGTCCACAATTGAAATCACTAAGTAAATACCATATAATTATTACTAAACAATCAAATTGCATATGCACTTTTACTTTTATGCATATCCAATCGCAAACGTAAAAGTAAACAAGATCTAACAATACTGAATTTAGAATTATGTTTCCACCCCAAAGTTTTGGTTCACACCATATTTTTTTTCTCAAGGAATGAATGGGAACATGAAATCCTTACCGGGATCTCTAATTATATAATAAGTGCAATACATTTACAGTGTGATTGATAAAAATAATAAATTATATGATAAATATATCATATTTACTTTATAATTCATTTGATTCAATCAAATTTAATTTGAGTACAAAAATTTTGAACGGAGGCGCAAAGAATTGAATGAATACTATGGACACATTCACATTTTGTAGAAATTTATGTAAAAGTTTTTTTTTTTTTTTTTGAGAATTCACGTAAAAGATTAGAGAGTGAAAATAATGATAACCTAAAGTTAGAGAGGGAAATGAAGAAAATCAGAAAAGGCAACAATAGGGTCATTTATTACTTTCATATCAACTTTAAGACTTTTTTCTTTTTTGTTTTATCTTTTGAATTGATTTAATCGAACTTTTGTTATGGGCAAACCAGTGAATATAACGAGCTTCTTTGTTATGAGGTCTCAAAAACTCGATCTAGACCACTTGTTGGGCAATCTTGATCTCCTACTGGATCATTATTTATCCTAATCAACTTTGCATTAAAATGCTAAGACTCCTGCACAAAAAGGACACTATTCCATATAAATAACTACTCATCTTAACCGTCAACCTCATTGACATACAGTTTCTTCTTTCAAGAAAATAAATTGTTTCTTGCGACGTTCGCTCCTTCTCTCCATCATCTCAGATTATCTCTGAAACTCTTTTTTCACTTATTGTTCAAGAAGAAAATGGATAGTTATTGCCTCGCTCTCAGGCAACAACTCAAAGAAAAGTTCAGGGCCCGACTGAGGAAAGAAACTGGGCCAGGCGCCGCCGTCGCTGGTGGCAAAGACAACGCAGCGCCCGCTGATAACTACGGAAGCTTTTTTGGGCCTTCGGAGATCGTCTTCGCTGACAGAGTGATTCAAGAAACCATGTCCTGGTTGGAGAACCCAAATTTTGAACGTGGTCGGAAATTCAAGAACGTTGGTCGTAAGAAGTCTGCTGAAGCATCGAAGATTCCGGAAGAAGTATTACAGAAGATGGCTAGAAGGAAAAAAGTTCAGTGCCTGAAAGACGGTCGGGATTATTCGTTTTTGTCGTCTGATTGCGAGATTCCAGTGCCCGTAAAGAAACCAAACAAATCCGGACCGCCTGAGAAAATCCAGGGAGTTCAGGCGATAAAGAAGAATTCTCAAAACAGACAGGGTTTTTCGTTCTTGTCGTCTGATTGTGAAATTCCAATACCTCCCAACATTAATTCCAGGCAGCCGGAGAAAATCCAAGGAGTTGAGGCGATCAAGAAGCCTTCTGAAACGGGTAGGAAGAATTCCAGGCCAGAGAAAGATTCACAGGTTCCCAAGTATTCAAAGAAACCCTCAGAAAAGAAGATGAAATCGCTGATCAGCAAGAAACCACGGGAAACCCCATGTTCCAAAGCTGAGGGGCGGAAGAGAAAACTGGATAAGCCACAGGAAGAGGAAGAAAACATTAACGCTATTAGCATTATCAGAGAGATGTTTGGATATGATCCCACAAAGTTTTGTGATGATGAAGAGGATGTGGAGATGGAGGCTACTTTTGATGATATTCAGAAGGAAGAAAGGCGCAGCATGAGGATCGGAAAGAAAGAGGACGATGAAGAACTCAGGAAGACTCTGCAGGAAAGGAAGAAGAAGTCCAAGCTCTGATCAACTGATCATGAACCCATTCTCTAAAAATTTTTCTTTTTCTAAATTGTGATACAAAAACATGCAATGTTCTCATTTTTTGTCGCCACGTGCACCTTAAAAAATGTAAACGAAGCCTATATTTTAGTACCATTTTGAGCCATTTCAAAAAACATGGTTTAGTATTAATTAAATTATGGTATTAAAAGTGTAATTTTCTCTTTTTCTCTCTATTTTGTATTGATCTGAAATGTAAGATTCGATTCAAATCAATGTGTTAATGATCCGCAACAAATTTCATGTGAATTTAAAAACGAATTATTTGTAATTATCCTTTCGAATGCTTCTTGGACACAAAATACAATTTTCCCGTATCAAAATATATTTATCCTTCAATTTTCATTCTCATACATGTGATATAACTTTAATAGAAAAATTAAGAAAAACAAATTATATATATGGCTATTATTACATAATCACTTATCACAGCGGATCCAGTTAATTAACTTAACAGTTGCATGCATCATATATATATATATAGACTAAACTGATCATTGATAATCATTCAGAGGAAGGCGACGGGTAGTGGCCGTGCTTAAGAGCGTCGCTAACCAAAACGCACTGCGACCAAACCTTCGCATCCCTCCTCAAGATGTCTTTCTTCTCTCTCTTGTGAACCTCTGGAAGCGTAAGCGTTGCCTTCAATATCTTCCGGTGGCAGCGCCGCCCCAACGCCACCAGCTCCACGCAGCACTTGTTGCTGATGGTATCATGGTCCCTAAAAATCCCTCTGAAAATCTCGTGTCCGCACTCTTCCGTCAGCTTCGTCAAACACCTCTCCGCCTCCGTGTAGAATCCCGGGTAGGGCTCCGGCGGAAGCGCAGCTCCTGCAGGCAGCTTGTGGTGTTTATGAGGCTTGTGGGCTTGGGCAGAGAATGCGGCGAGAGCGAGAACGAAGAGGAGAGTGGAATTGGCCATGACTTGAGAAGATGGAGAAGATGAAGTGTGTGTTGTTTTGAGATTATATTTATGGGTTCAGTTTTGTTAAGAAACGTTTAAATTAATAACGCTTTTATTTAACTTGTGAAGAGTTTTAATGAATTATTCGTACATAACGCTTAAGACAAGAACCCATCTTTATAATTTAAAATTTAAATAAATTATAGAAAGTGAATAATTTGATTTATTTTGAAAAACACATATGGATGATTTGGTAATTTTTTTTTAAGAGAGGGGTTATTTTCTCATTTTTAATATTATAATGAGATTGTATATATTTTTTTCTTTAATGAAAAGATATAATCCTTAGACGTAAATCTAAATTATCAACTTTATTTTTTATGTATCTTTTTTTTTTAAAAAAACAATAGAAAAATTTTGAAAAACAACCGACGATGTGGATGGAAAGAATTTAAAATTTATAAAAGGATTATCCACTTAATTCATATTTAAAAAATAATTATAATTTATAATTTATAAATGGATATTAATTGTTGTTAGGCGACGATTAAAATTGCAATATAAATTAATAATTTTTGAAATAACGAGATAAATAATTAGTAAAACATGTGTATGAGCAACAACAATCCAATTACAATAATATGTTTTGTGGCTAAAAAAACTTATAAAAATCATATAGTCATGAAATTAAATTCATTACATCTTAGTATACATATTTTATGATAACTTGGATGTCATCATCTAATATTTTATCCATATTATTTTTGACGGTAGTGATTTCTCCGTTTAGATTTTTCCTACTATTCATAATTTATTCTTTCTTTTTGATTTGGATTCATAATTCATTGTTACTCTCTACTTTTCTCGAATTAACAAAAATAGGCTAAAATTTGCCAAAATTTTCTGCGATTTAGTGATTTACCCCAAGAGCAGCTGCGTAACCTAGTCGCTGTAATTGTTCGGCACTACTTTAGCGCTCAGTCTCTGACGGAGAGGATACTCAATTCTGAGGGCAGCAAATCAGCTGTGGCGCCTGAAGAACGTCATCGGGGAAATTGCACCCATCTCTTTTTGCTGAACGGTGAAATTTCCATTTTCTGACTATTTTTACCTTTAATTTTCCTCTACATGTGTGTTTTTAGGGTATTTTCGTGCTTAGAATTTTCTTTTATAGTATTATTTGCTCTTCGAATTTCTAGGGTTTTGTTTGTTTACTATCTTTATCCATTATTCATGCTAGTTTGAGTTTGCTGCAGGTTTTCAATCCAAGCTAGGTTGTACAAGTTTTGGTGGTTTCTGTGAGGGAATTGTATTGGGTTTAGGATTTGCGGTAGCCTGTAACCATGTCTGTGACAGCAGGGGTTAGCGACACGGTCATTGCAATTAGGGACAAACTTAGGGGTAAAATCGGGCAAACGAAGGTCAAGAGGTACTGGCCTGGGAAAGCACCGGAGTGGGCAGATGACAACGATGAAGATGGGGACATTAGGATGGCGAGGACAGCTGCCCTCGAGAAAGCGTTTCCGAGGCATGAGGGTCCTGATGTTATGCGAAAGGATGATCCTAGGTTACGCAGGTTGGCTGAGAGTAGGATTGATAATCGTGATGAAGTGAGGGAAGACCATAGGCGAATTAGGCAGGCGGAGATTGTTTCGACGGAGGAGGAGGAAAGCAGGAGGCAAGAAGGTCTGGATTTGGAGGAGGAGGATGAGGATGCATTGGAGGAGAGGAGGAGGAGGATTAGGGAAAAGCTGTTGCTAAGGCAACAAGAGGAAGCAGCCCTTTTGCCGGAGGAGGAAGAGGAAGAAGTTGAGGAAGAGGAGGAGGAGGAGTCTGAGTATGAGACTGATTCAGAAGAGGAAATGACGGGTATTGCTATGGTGAAGCCCGTTTTTGTTCCGAAATCAGAGAGGGATACAATTGCGGAACGTGAGAGACTTGAGGCTGAAGAGAGAGCGCTTGAGGAAGCGGTGAAGAGGAGGATGGAGGAGAGGAAGAAGGAAACAAAGGAGATAGTGGTCGAGAAAATTAAGGAGGATCAGGAGATTCAGAAGAACATGGAGTTGGAGGCAAATATTGCTGATGTGGATACAGATGATGATGTGAATGAGGCAGAGGAATATGAGGCTTGGAAGTCGAGAGAGATTGCTAGGATCAAGAGAGATAGAGAGGACAGAGACGCAATGTTGAAGGAGAAGGAGGAGATCGAGAAGGTGAGAAACATGACGGAGGAAGAGCGGAGAGAGTGGGAAAGGAAGAATCCTAAGCCTACTGCACCAGCAAAGCAAAAGTGGAGGTTCATGCAGAAATACTACCACAAGGGTGCATTCTTCCAAACAAATCCTGATGATCATGCTGGAACCGCAGGGGCAGAAAATATCTACACTCGGGACTTCTCTGCACCAACTGGAGAGGATAAGATGGATAAGACCATATTGCCTAAAGTCATGCAGGTTAAGCACTTCGGTCGCAGTGGAAGGACGAAATGGACTCATCTTGTTAATGAGGACACAACTGATTGGAATAATCCGTAAGTACTTATTCTTGCATAAGCATCCCATTTGATTCTAGAATTTCTGAATCTTCATCGTCAGTAATATACTGCACTAGAAACCAATGAGGATGGTGATATAAACAACACCTAAAACATCAACCAGAGATAATTTCTGTGACAGCTGAGGGTATCATTTCTCATAATATAGATTCTAACAACTTAATCTTACTTTGATTATCCTTCGGTTGCAAGTTGTTCTAGACGTATGATGGCATCTTAATGCTTATAGACCTATTCTCTGAAAAAATCACCTCAGAGATCCTTTTATCATCCAATAGATTTCATCCTGTAGTCTTTCATTTATACTTATCTAGATGATGGTTCCATGTTATAGAAGCTCTTCAACATCCGGAATGGAACATGGAAATGAGTTCCTGTTAAGTTGGAAACAAATTCTAAGGAAACTACTTTATTAATTCTTTTTCTTTTTTGTTCCAGAGTTGTATAGCATTATATGCCATGTTCTATTTAACAAGCCATAACACATATTTCACTATAGGTGCTAAAAATTGATTGTTACGTTGAATTAATCCTTGGTTTGCATTGGTGTATGTCGGTTTGTATTATCTCCATGATTTGATCATGATTCGCGGGATCTGAAGTTTGGATCAGTACTGTGGAGTTATTCCTATATAGTTATTTTGCCAATAGAATATGGCTTTTAAATGAGTTTCTAGGAAGTATATTGATCTTTCTCAAGTTGTAGCTTCATACTAGTATCGTTGGTCTTTAGTTTGTTAAGGCAAGAGTAGTATACAGATTGTAAGTGTGCAGTGATGCAATGGTATTTGACTCTTAGTCCAGTGGATCATTGGACAAATTCATGAAAAGAATGAAAATTTTACTTTGTAACTACCGGCACTAGTTAGAATAGCTTATGGTTTCCGTCTGTATTCATAATTCATAGAAATAAATAATTAATACTTTATATTTTTCAATGTCCATGTTTCATTAGTCTGAGCATTTCAGTAGGAGTAGTGTATGCTTGGCTTCCCTATGTGTTAGATACCTAGCATGAGCTGATGAATGCCTTAAAAAAAGCAGCTTATCCCCTGGTTTTAATAGGTAGCACTCGTTCTTTGGTGGATGACTGTCACTTATTTCATGTCAAACCATAATTCATTCAGCTGTAAAATGCATTTTATATCTATAGACTTTGATGTAACCTATAAGTTGGTACATTGCACTAATCATGATGAGGACCCATGTTTGTTACTGGAGGCTATTTGGTGGGTTGAGGATGGATGGAATTGGCAACCTTTGAGTGTTTGGTTATTTCGGTTCGTCACTAGAGCCCATTGTGCAGATTATTTATGATCACATTT
Organism: Sesamum indicum; assembly: GCF_026168435.1. Lineage (NCBI taxonomy): Eukaryota > Viridiplantae > Streptophyta > Magnoliopsida > Lamiales > Pedaliaceae > Sesamum > Sesamum indicum. The sequence continues at coordinate 14,577,967 of NC_142663.1, read as the reverse complement.
TGGATCTTGTTTTTATAATTTTTCATTTTTAAAACATGTTTTTGGAATCGAATCTGAGTAGCAGGATACATTGTGCACCAGTATCTGACTAATTATACCTTTTGCCTTGCAGGTGGACCTACAATGATCCTCTTCGAGCCAAGTACAATCAGAAAATGGCCGGAATGAATGCGCCAATAGAGAAACCTAAAGGTAGCAAGAAACTAAAGGATTGGGAGCAACGTTGAACTTTCTAACACAAACTGTCTCCAGCAATTGGAAATTGCAATAAAGAAACCACACATCGTTCGACATTTTACTCCCGTGAAAACAGCTTAGCTTTATGCATCTACTCTTCATCTGTAGATCTCCTGATCGAAGGTTCATTTAAGATGGTCGATGATGGATTCTGGTACTAGTATTTACATCTTTCATGCTACCTTTATTAGATCTGCACTTTGTAGCACACTCCACTACCCCTTTGTGCTTTTTACTGGGATCCTTTGGTGTTTATTAGTTGGATTCATAGGTGTTTATTATTTGGGAACTTCAGCATGAGATGAGGTTTTTATTCAGAAGAAAATCTTCCAATGATTAGGTGCGGTTCGCCCAATCGATCCATTACAGTGGATCAGTTTTTCTTACAGTAGTTATGATCTCCCACACCTATTTGGAAAACGGATTTTGGTTCTCATAACTAAAATATTTTTCGAATATGAAAAACTTTAAGGAAAATATTCGATATAAAATTTTAGATGTGAGTCGAAAAAATTAAGTTTTATGTAATCTTATTTTAGTCTCAATCAGAATTATTGTTGGTCAAGTTTAAAATTATGAATTTGAGTCCGACCAGTGTTGGATTCAAATTCTATTAGATAAATAGATATTTGACTTGTTTTATATTGTAAATTTATTTTATTGCATTGTTGTATTAATTGAATCGATGTACCGAATAGATATCAATAATTGATCAAGAAAAAAAAAAGATTTTCAAAAAAATAGAGTTGTAGTATAGTGCGTTTCCAGAAAAAGAAAAACAAAAGTTGGAGAAGTTTTATTTTGAAATAGAATAGTGTGAGTGCACCAGGATTTGATTTCAGATTTCAGATCAATTTTGGGCCTGATTACTGCAAAATGGAAAACCAAAAAAGTCACGGGCCATGGATGGAGTTATCTTTCGCTTGCCTACCATTCCAAAAATATAAATAACAGATGAATTTCCAAATTTATGTACATTTTCAATTACCAAATTTACCCACAATGGACCTTCTAATCGCAAAATTTTACAATTAATTTCTTTGTGTTAATGCATATATTTATTTTTTTTTTAAAAAAAGGAATGATAAGGGTTAATTATATTTAGATTTCCTTACAAATGTAAATTTACACTTTCTTCAAAAAAAAAAATAATTTTATTTTTAATGTTATACTTATACCTTATATGAAAATGATATTTTTTTGTTATGATTATGGACAAAAAATATTGTCGCTAGAAAAAATTATATAAATTTATAATTTTACACATGGCACGCAATATTTTTATGCTTATAAGAAATAAGTTGTACTATATACATAATAAAAAAGATGTAATTCAAAAAAAATATTATTTTCTAATTATAGTACTTGGATAAAAAGTAACCTATTTTTAATGCAAAAACTACTAATTTCTTTCTACTTCTTTTTACTTCCCATATGGGTGTGAGGACGAACACCATTGCATATATTTGTTAAATCACTTGATGTGAATTATTTGACCAAGACACTTAAAAAAAAAATAGAAATAAAAATGATGTTAATCTCACTCTGTATATAGAAAGTGAAAAAAATATTAAAAGATGACTAATTATTTTATTCAATGACTATAATTTGAGAGCAATGTTTTATTAACAATTATAATATTTTAATTTTATATATATTATGTTAACCACTTTACAGGTATAAACATATTACAAGAGAACGTTGAATGAGGATTTTATGTATTTTATTTACTGACATTAATATTTTTCATCAAAAATTTAAATAAAAAATGAAATGAATGTAAACAGTAAATTCTCAAAGATTGTGTAAATCTAATTTTAAAATTTTATTTGAAAAAAAAAATGTAATATTATATTTTTAATAAGGGTCTAAACGCAATTAACCCTAATGATTGTACAAAGCTGAAGTTGCACAGAAAGCAGGAAGGAAGGGAGGAACGAACCCTGGGTACAAAAGTACAACCCAACCAAAAGGGGGAATAAATAAAAACGACAGTTTCATGCTTTGTCCTCCTCTCCCATTTCTCATCTCATCCTCTCCGTTTACGCACACAATCCCGATTCCCTTTTCACAGCAAACCCCCAAACCCAAACCCTTACCCTCACTCTCCCCAAAAGCATGTTAAACTGATTTTACATTTCCCAAATCCCATATCAAACTCCTCGATTTCACATCCGTTACTTGTATACGGATACGCCTCAGCTGGTGTATACAGAGAGATATGGACTACCAAGGGCAGCAGGAACAGGAGGACGACGTTTACGGTGGTGACTTGCCTGAGGAAGCCTACATGGAGTCGGATTTTGACTCATCTGCTGATGCTGACGCCGCCGCCGCCGCCGCCGCTGCTGACGACAAAGCTAAGGTGTTTACTTGTTTTGTGTGTGTGTCCGTGAAGATTTACGAATAAATTTATTTTGTTTTATATAGGTTTTGTACAGATGTGTGTGAAAATGAAAAGTTATGCGTTTAGGAGTGTGTGTGATTTTATGGGGTTTATTTTTGTAGGAGCTGGAGAATATGAAGAAGAGGTTGCAGGAGATTGAGGAACAAGCTGGGGCGCTTCGGGAAATGCAGGCGAAGGTCGAGAAAGAGATTGGCGGCGCGGCTCCAGGTTTTTACGCTTGCTCTTAGGACATGCATTTGTAAAGTCGATGTGTATTCTGTTTCTATTGTGAATGATTTAGTTCTTCCTGGTCTGGATTTTGTTCTCTGACTCTTTTTGTTGGGTTATGGTGTGTTAAATTTGTTCCAGGAACTTAAAGATAAGAAGGGTAAACTTGATCTTATGACAGATATAGAAACTGGCAATTGATTTAGTTGGATTTAGATTAGGAGTATCATTTCACTTTATCTTTGCTCACAAATGGATGCATGGCTATTTGATAATTTCAAGATTTGTCGGATTCATTGAATGCGGTCTTTTGAGTGGATAAATTTGCTATTTATATCTTAAGATTTGTCGTATTCATTGAATGCGGTCTTTTAGTGTTGTTTAAATCTTAAAAAGTGATTTATCTTGTTACTGTAGTAGTTGACTGATAAGATACTTCATTCAAGTGGTGAAATTCTTTGAGCATCAAACTATTGTTGGGCACTCTTTTTTGTTGCCGCGACATGTGGATACTTGTTTCGCTCCTACCAATGTCTGTCAGACACCTGACTAATACTCCAAAACAGATATTTTTCAGGAATCACTTTACCCGGATGTTATGGCATTTACATTGATATGGACTCATGGCATAAAGATAACTTCAAACATAGAGTAATGGTGTTTGTTTCCTCAGTGTAGTGAACTTATGCAGAAAACATGAGATGTGCATGATTCGGAATCCATTTCAATACACACGTTTTCTAGCGTGTATTTATTTCGATGAACCATATAAATTGTGTTTATCCAAATATTTATGCATCATGTTGGTGTACATCAGATTTTTCTTGAATCGTAATCCTTTTCAGACATTTCAGAATGCAATTAATAAATATCAAACCTGACGATCTTGAATGTGGAATTCATGCTTTTCTATGTTGGAAAAACATAAACAATTCAGGAATAGTTATGATAATGCACATATTATTGGTACGTTTTGGTAAAAATGGTAGATGTAACTGTTGTTTGAGGGAGATAACTTGTTTGATATATTGCCATGCTACGTGTTAATGATCTAGAGTTGTTTGCTTGGAAACAATAAAAAGGGGTACAAATTGTAACCCGAGTGGGAGGCGTGTACTGGTAGCGAAAAAGTCAGATGGGCAAGGAAATTGATGTTTTAAATTTTTATTAATGTTTTGATGCCTCTTTAATGGTGTACATGCTGGACTTGGACTGCCTATTCATAGTGAGTTGACTTTTACTACACAAATCTTGGCGTGATAGAAACGTTATTTCTTATTTCTAGTTGACGTAAGAGCAGACCAAGTAGGAGCCAGGTAATTAACACCCGAAGAACACACCATAAAAGTACATTAAACACTAAAGTTTCATCCTTCTTAGATACAGGAAGATAAGTTGAACTTGGAATTTCAGCATCGAGAAAGCATTGGAACAGTTTATGAGAGAAGACGGTCAAAGGAGACTTAGAGCTTGAATAACTGCATTGGTTTATATATTGGCGTTTTTAGAAAGCATGAGAAAAGCAGTAGAGCTAGTCCTCAGTACGCCCAATAAGTGGTAGTCAACTCCGACTTGGCAGTCTCTCAATTGAGTTAGGTTGCTAGTAGCTATTCGCTCGGGCAGTTTTTCTCATAAACAAAGGAGGGGGTGCCTTACTTGACTCCTAGTCCTTTCTCTGGAAGCACCATAAAGAATTTTACTTCTTTCTGTTAAAGGAAATCAATAGGAAAACAAATTAACATTCCTCACCCAAAAAGGAAGAGATAAAGAAAATATACTAGATCTTTTACGCTTCTGCAACAAATGTATACCTTTTTGAAGGCTATGTTTCATTGATTACAGTATTTTGTTTGAACATTCTTGGAGCCCATGCATAAGTCGTAGGGATTCATGCTTTCTCAATTTGCTATTCTGTAGCATGGTTTGTGTATCATTAACTTGAATGTCAGTGTACTAGTGATTGATGACATTGTTTCTTTCTTTTGGGTTTGTTTAGAAGATTCAACTGGTGCTTCTGCTGCCCAGGCTGAAAAGGAGGAGGTTGATTCGCGTTCCATATATGTTGGTAATGTAAGTTTCTTGTCCTTTTATCTTTGTCCAGGATTGATTCTTTTCTGTTGCATGCAAAATTTTTCATTTTGCTGTTTACAATGCTTGGATATCAGCTTCAAAGCACATATAAAAACCGGTTATAAAATTGTCTGAATTCTTGTATGATGTCTAATTCTTAGCTCATTTGCATAACATTTTAGGACTGGGCCTCCTAAATAATTTGTTTTTCTGTTTTCTTTGCCATGCGTGTACCTAATTCCTTCATTACAAGAAGGAATTACGGCTACTGAATCCATTACATGTGTAGTTCAGGACACAATGCAGTTTGGAGTCATGAGCAATTAACTTGGACCAGTTTTGAGTCAATCGATACCTTTAAAATAGCATGCTCACATGTACATTCATCAGTATGTATGTAAGTGTGTCTGTTTGACCTAATTGATATGTTTCTCTATCCAAGTACAGGTGGACTATGCATGCACACCTGAGGAGGTGCAACAGCATTTTCAATCTTGTGGGACTGTGAACAGGGTCACTATCTTGACAGATAAGTATGGGCAGCCCAAAGGTTTTGCTTATGTAGAGTTTGTCGAAGTTGAGGCTGTTCAAAATGCTTTACTGCTGAACGAGTCAGAGTTGCATGGCCGCCAGCTAAAGGTTCTCCATCTTGTCTTCGTCTTAGAGGCAATGACTATTTGCTTGTCCTTACAGTGATTTTATTTATATTTTGGGATTGCACAGGTGTCTGCTAAGCGAACTAATATTCCTGGAATGAAGCAATATCGAGGGAGACGTCCAAATCCATACTTTGGGTCGGGAAGGCCTTTTATGCCTGGGCCTCCATTCTACTCTCCTTACAGTTACGGGTAAGCACATAACAACTGCTTGTGCTCTTCAACTATGTGTATTGCGTGTATATTTTTGTGTATAAAAAAGTCTTTTATTACTTGCCATTGTGTATGACTTGGTGCTTTGATATGAAACTAGTTGCAATTTTCGTCTGTCTGAGGCTTTAAGTAAACTTCTACTTTAGTTTTCAATTTCTAAGGCATGAAATCACTTTGCTGGAGTAGCATATTTCAGTTTGTAAATTTGAAATCTAATACCATATTTTTCATCTGCAGGAGGGTTCCAAGGTTTAGGCGTCCAATGCGCTACAGGCCGTATTGATGAACATTTCCCAGTCGCCGGCATGCTTTAGATAGTGCAAACACTTGCAATTTATGCTCACATACTACATCCTTTCACTAAAAACATTTGATTCAGGAGGCATGCCAATAGGCCAAATTTAGTTTGATATTTGAAACTCGTTGCAACTCTAGTTGGAAAATGTTGTGCTATTAGCTGCATGCAATTATAACTTGATATAGGAAATTAAAGAAAGCAAATAGCCAGTTTTATTGCATTATATTCAAAGTTTCTTCTCCTACCTCACATCCTCATTATGTGATATTCCATTTCTTACATTTGTTTACTTCATGTGGTGGTTTGGTGCAGCATCATTATCCGGACATACACCCCTTAACATATTATAGTTTGCATCATCCAAAAATTATGGTTGAAGGGAACTCTTCTATATGTGCAAGTACTGTTAGCGTTTTCATAATCGAAGCATGTAAAAATTTAGTGGTTCAAAGTAGACCAATGTCGTCTACTTCTGTTTGTTCTCCCAGACACTGCGCATGAGTTTTGTTATTGTGGCTATAAATGCTGTGGTGCAGGCGTGCTTGACGTGGTTATCGGGCGAGGTTCAGAATTATGAGATAATTATATCGATATCTTCTAAAGTTTATTTGTGTCATACATGAATATATATAATATAAAGTCTTACTGCATGGAGATATTGATGAAACTTTTTTATTGTATGCTAAACTTAAGGGATAGTTACATACAATGGAAACAACCGAATTGGTCCTTGTTATGTCCTTTGTGGTTTGTATTCTATGTTTAACTGCTAGAGGTGCACACATAGTATTTAAATAATTATCATACTGCAATATTGGTTATAAATAAATAAAACACTGCACATATGTATGTGTATATACAGAAAAAAGTTTGTCATCAATTTATAAACCAAATATAATTTTCTCCTACGTAAAAGAATGTTTGTGACTTTATTTCCATTGATTTCAAAATGTTTCTTCTATACTTAAATAAATTGTTTTAAGGTAATATTTTTAGATTTGAGGGAAGGATTGGGGCAATAATTTCAAATCACGCCATATTAGAAATAAAATTAAAATTAATTAATGTTCAACAAAATATAGTTCAAATTTAGAGGTGAAAATTTTAAGATGCTTTGAATTTAAAATTATTCAAACAAATTGAAATCACAATTTCAAAATTATCAATTTAAAGATTGGGGCCAAAAGTGGGTCTATAAAGAAAAGTGGAAGTTAAATGAATGCATAAGTAGACATTTGATGTTTGGTTAGAGTGATAGTTAGAGACGAAGTAAAATTGAAGGTATCTGAAATTTCTTTGAACTTTAATTTCGTTTTCTTTCAAAATTGAGCAGAAGGTCAAAAATATAAGAAAGTACATATTATATTTAAATCTAAATTCTTTATTTGAGGTTATTGGTAGTGATTATTATTTTATAATAAATTGAATAGTTTCAATACCCATTTTGATTTATTAAAAATATTTTTAGTCTTGTTTGACGAATATTTTTATAGATATACTAAAATTATTTTAGTATAATATAAACTTATTTATTTTTGATACAAAATAAAGAGAAATGATTAATCAGCAAACTTACGTAAATTAGTTTTTTTTCTTTTGGCTAAAATACATCAAATCCCATATATTTTAAAAAAATTGTTAAAAACTCCCTTATGTTTAAAAAGTTTACTTAATATAAAAAGGTATTCTATATATATAAAAAAAAAAAAGGTATTGAAATTTTAAACCATGATTACTACTTCATCTAATGCGATTTACTGATATATTGAAAAGCGCGAGTGGAAACGGCCGAGTGGGTGCCTCTTTTCTCTGTTCCCCGAATTTGAAACGAGCAAGGGGGAACCATTTGGGGTTCAATTAATCAATTAGGGTTTAATCCCATGGCTTCCGATCAAGATTCACCCATGGAACTAACGGATCCTCCATCCTCGTAAGCTGCAAGAAATATTTTTCGTTTCCCTATCCTCCCAGTTTTTTCAGTGTGATGGATGTTTATTCAACTGCAGGCCCAAAAATAAGTACAAGGATCCAGATGATGGCCGCCAGCGGTTCTTGCTTGAGCTCGAATTTGTTCAGTGCCTTGCTAATCCGACTTATATCCATTGTATGTAATTTTTCTGTTATTTTCGCCTGGAATATCTCGAGTATGCTATCCATCCAACACCCTTCTCTCAATTTTTGTGCTTCTTTAACTGGTTTTTACCGAGTGGCTAGTTAATTGTTTCACATTTTTTAGTTTGTGACTAGTTAATTGATGTCAGAGAAACTGATAACCACATTTTGATGTCAAACTTAATTGTGAAGTTGTTGGGAAATCACAATGTTGTTATCCTTTAGGCAGCTACTTGGGCTTGGCCCGTTCAGTCTGATGTGATCTTATAACTTTTACTTTTCTAAACATGTTGATCCAAGCTCCAAAATAATCAATTGCTATCAAATCTATATTAAAGGATACGTTCGTTTTATCATATATTTTCAAATGCAGTGCCAAACTGAGTAGTTTCATTTTAACCATACCTTGTAATATCTGTTTCACCAGAAAGGATTCACCAGCTATTTCTGGGAAAAGGGATTGCCTTAATAGGCACATTAGGCTGCTCCTATGTTCATGTGACTGTGTTAATGTTTTCCCAAAAAAATTGTGCATATTTTCTTTTTTTCTTTATGTATTATTAATGAGCATATCAATTGTAGCGGCAGATTGATATGCAAACAGATAACTCCCATGGTCATAGAATTTCGGTTATTAAATGGCTTGTGGTGCTAAATTTGCTATATCATGCAGTTAATTAGAGTCGGAGTTGTTCTCTTTTACCATTTTTATTTATGCACATTGCTGGAATCATGACTTGTTGCTTTGGAATTGGATAAATGTAGCTGGGGTTGGGACTTGGGAGGAGGCTAGTGCAAAGAGAAAGAGGTTCTGGAAAATCTCAAGCTTCTGAAGTTTCTCTAGAATAACCTATAGAAGGGTTTCAATCTAAACTATGTGTACTTCTTAATGAAACATGTTGCCATTGACTTGTGTCCTAGAGACTTTGGTATTTTGGTTCTCTTTCTGCATTTCATAACCTTGAATTATCATATTTTTACCTTATCAAATGAGACACGTGATTAACATTTTCAGATATCCAATTTGAAAACATGCAATGTTTTTATTGGTGAATTCACTTACAAACTCTGTGTTTAAATTCTTTATCAGCTATACAATACATAAAGTATTGTTCTGCCACTTTTTAGTAGTGATTGTCGCATTGCTCAAACAGAGTTATAGCCAAGTTAAACTGAGTCATCATCTCCCACGAACACATACTTGTATTTATTAGTTTGTTGCCAAATTTATCTCTGTGATTAGGCTATTGTGCTTAATCTTACAGGGAAGTACTACTTTTATTATGAATTCTGTGTAAGTTGATTCGTCCTCACATTGACGCAGATTTGGCTCAAAACCGGTATTTTGAAGATGAAGCATTTATTGGATATCTGAAATATCTTCAATATTGGCAAAGGCCTGAGTACATAAAGTTTATTATGTGAGCTCCAAGTTCAAGTTACTGCCTATGTACATTTTTATTTAAATTTTGTTCTTTGGTTCATGACCACTCTGGGAATATAAGTTGTTTTCAACTGGAGCTCTTTGTATTAACTGCATTCATGTCGAAAATGTATCATGCTTACAAGGTTTAAGAAACTCATTTTTGGCTTGTTGTCAGGTATCCTCATTGTCTCTTCTTTCTTGAGCTTCTCCAAAATCCAAATTTCCGGAATGCAATGGCACATCCTGCAAACAAGGTCTTACTCTATTTACTTTAAAATTCCTTTTGGATATGGATCGTTGGTTTAGTTTATTTTATTAAATTAATTTAGTCGCAAATAGAGAAGCATTAGTTCTTAATGACATTGTTTTGTTTTCTATGGATTCAATTATGTTTCTAATGCCATTTTTTATTCATCGAAATAAATTATAAATTATCTTACAGTTAGATCTTTGTTAGGATCTAATCATTATCATGTTGTCTGGAGCTTATAGGAATTGGCGCATAGGCAGCAATTTTACTTTTGGAAGAATTATAGAAACAACCGATTGAAGCACATACTACCAAAGCCACTTCCTGAACCTGCAAATGCACCCTCAGCTTCTGTGGCTCCTCCAGCTTTGCCACCTACGACTATTACAGCTGCTGCCACCACTGCTCCTCCTGTGCCTTCTCCAGCTGCAGCTCAAGCTCCCTCCCCAATGCCGTATGGCATTGGCCCTGGATCTACTTTCGTAAAGAATGACCCAAGAAATAGCGGGATTGATAGAAGAAAGAGAAAGTAACCTTTTTTTTTTTTTTTAAATATTCTATTTAATAAGATGATTCAAGTTTCCTATGCTAATTAGGCATACGTGACAATTCAAGCAGGAAAGACGGGTGATTCCAACATCGCCCTGCAACTTCGTAGCGGTCTTAATACAATAGTGAGGGCCTTTTCCTAGGTTTTAATGTATGTACAAGTTTGATGAAAGAGCATTGACAAAACTGTATTTGGAATTTTGGACAAAAAGGAAAAAGAAAGAAAACTCTAGTAGTTCTGTAGATAGCATTATGTAATTTTTTTTTTTCTTTTTTTGCATTTTAGCTTTTGATTTTTCTAGTCTCCACTCTCCATGTCAAGCCTTGAGCAGAATTTGCTATCCAGTGGCCGGTATATCTTCATGCTTATTAGGGGTGGAATGAAACTTGTTTAGTTGGACGAGAGGAAGTTCTGTCTACTAATACGTCTAGCTTGTATGAACCCATTCATCAGCTTCTCAAGAGTACTTGTCTTCTGAACCTCTGTTATTTACAGGTGTTGCATACCAATACTCCACTAATATTCTGTGGGGAAATTGTTGGGGCAAATTCTTTGCAGTTAATAACGAAAATGGAGAAAAAGATCTAAATAATGCTAACACTGTCCACACACCTTACTTGTGTTAATGATTGTAAGTTTGTGGACACTTGAACATGAGTTCTTGTGTGCGTGTTTTTTCTTTAAAAAAATGCACACATACAAGTTTGAACACAAGACCTCTAGTAGGAATCGATTCAAAACGGTTTGGGTTGGGAGACGAGTTCTTGTGTGCGTATGCATGTGCATTTTCAGATATCCATGAATAATCTGTATGACGGAGGGGCATCTCACCCTGTGAGCGACTGCTGAACTTATTTCAACTCAATTTTGCAGATTCATCTGCTATGATAGAGTGTTCATCTTTATTACCCGTCTGTGATTAGCTTGATGCACATGTTTACGCCATCTATCTAAAGTGAAAACTAGAGCGGATGGCTTCCAGTTGGGAGGATGTGTCTTCATTTTAATGGAAAAATAGTAATGGAGCTTTATGTTATACCTCTGCAGTTGACTTATTTCCTTGTGTTTTAGAAAGGCTTGCATTGTCTGATTTTGTCGCAGAAGGTGCCAATTAAAAACAGCTTAAAATTTATATGCCATGGTTTTAGGCTCATGCATACACCAAGTGCTTTGTTGTGCAAGTGCAGCTTTAGACACCAATTCACATATCTCTGTGTTTGCCTGCAAGATGTCTAGCCGTAATATGGTAGTGGATTGAGAACGCTAAGGTTAGCCCTTTTAGTTAAGATGATGTGTGCTATGTTTTTCTAGTGGAGTGAAAAACTCTGTTTGAAGATTCCTGATCGATGTCCCGTGGCTTTACTGTTTCACTTCTATCATGTGGATCTCCATATCAAAATAGATACCGACTCATCGAGCTATCATGCAGGTCTTAGCGCAGCTCAACTTGAACGTGAACGGTCACACAACGATATCAACACTCTACTTTATAACATTATCATATTCTGATCTACAGGTTCATGCTGCATATAGGTTAGCATCCTCATCCCTTACTCTATTCATCTTATGGTATTGCATTTGAGTGTGATGACTGTTTTCTCCAATATACTCTAAAGTAATGAAGCCAGATGATGGATGAGATGAGGTGTTTGATCTTTTGGTAGCATGTGTTAATTACTTTATTGCTGTGTGGCCCTCCAAGATTAGGATGGATCTGTGTGGATATGTTTCTTGTGTAAGCAAGCACTTGTTTTCTTTCTTCATTTGATCTTACAGCAGTGATGTGGAGCCACAACAGAATTGTACTTTTTCTTGGGTTCCCACCTCACCTTATGTTTGTTTATTCAGCTTCAGATTATTGGTTGTAACAGATAAGAATCGCCTGACCTCACTCAGATCGCTCATCCTCTTTGTTTTTTTTTCCACCTATACTTATTAATAAATTATAGAGTTAATTACACTTAAACCCCATTTGAAAATGTGAAATTGCACTATTTTTAAAAAAATTTTAAAATTATACTTACACCCCCTTTCAAGAATTCATTGTTTACACTTGGCCCCGAAGGGTGTAATGTCTTTATACTTGTAATAAAATATTGCTTTTAAATTATAACTATTGCATAGAAAATAGCTGCAAATGAATGAAAAATCTAGTCATTTTTTTTGCGCTCATGCTTTTTACTTCCTATATATGGAATGAGATTACCATTATTGTTGCAACTATTTCTGGAAAATGTCTGGTTCAAATACTTCATCTAGTGTTTCAAGAAACATATGCAACAATGATACACCTCACCTTTATATAAGAAATAAAAAACATTTAGAAAAATAACTAGTTTATTCATTTATAAACGACTACTTTTTATTATGGTTATAATTCATGAATATTTTTTTTATAATTACATCTTTTTGACTTTTTATATATTACGTTTACATTGTTAAATGAATAGTAAAATTAAAAATTTATGTAAATTTTCTGTAGATGTTAGTATTTTTCGCCTAAACTTTGCAGGAAGGCGATTTGGCTTAAATAGAGAATTTTAGGGTAAGTATAAATTTTATTTTTTTCTGGAAGAAAAATATAATTTGGTATTTTCAAGTGGGGTCAAAATGTAATTAATCCTAAAATATTAATATATAAGAGAATGTCAAAGTCGTGGGAAGTTAGCAACTCGAAAACGTGTTTGAACGTTCATGTTGCGTTTATCTGTATTGCCAGCGCTTCGCCGCGTCGTGTAGGTCGTAGTTGAGATCAGGCTCGCGACTCTCGTGGCCCAAAATTCAAGCGTCAATGTTTGGAAAATAATAATAAACTTGAAGGGCGTAAGCCTATCTTGTTGAATCCCAGCTAATTAATCTATTTTCAGGGGTATGATTTATGGCCAGTTGCAATATATGAACCATATATTTATTATGTGAATAATTGAGTCTAATTAAAGTGATAATCTGATAATAGGGATAATTACACTATTATCCCTCTAAAAGTATAAAATTACATTTTTTCCTAAGGAGTTTTTTTAAATTACACGTGTACCCTTTTCAAGAATTCTTTGTTTATAATTGTGTTAACTCTTTCATTAGGATTTAGATGGAAAATCTTGATGTCAATAAAAAAGTTTAGGAATAATTACATTCTTTTTACCTAACGTTTAGTATAATTACATGTAGATCTTATGTGGTTTGGAAAATTACATGTAACACCTCTAAAGTTTGTTTTCGTCGAACAAATAAGTTCCTCCGTTCGTCAAAATTTACTGAATGTGTTGATATTAACAAAAAAATAAATGAAAATTGATATTTACCCTCGGTTGACTTATTAACTTATAGCAGGTTAAGTATTTTTTTTCTGATTAAACTACACTTACAACGGTGATGATGTACCGCCTTGCATGCATTAACTCGTGAAGACGTGAGGGCGATTTGGTGATAGAAAGATTTATTTGACCTACAATAAATCAGTAATAAATCAAATGAATGTAGATTTTTTTTTTTTTAATATAAGCAAGTTCAATAAATTTAGATCAGGACTTATTTGTTAGACATAAGCAAATTTTAGGTGTGCTAGATGTAATTTTTCAAACCATAGCGGGTTTATATGTGACTACATCAAACTTCAGGGGATGAGAGTGTAATTAACTCAAAAATTTATATAATTTTAAATTTTATCTCTCATTTAGCACTTCATATAATCTATTGACGAAGATATCCTAGTAATAATTTTATATATGTAAGGGGATAAATTTAGTATGTCTAAAGTCGACAAGGCGTAATTTTAATAAAATATTATTCTTGAATTATTTTTAAAAAAAATAGCCATTGACAAATGAAGAAACTCTCAATATTATCTATATCAGCATTTTCCGTTCGAATCTTCACAGAAGTAGTTAAATGGTAATGGAGAATTCTTGTACGGGGTGTAAATATAATTTTATATTTTTAAAGGGGTGACAAGTGTAAACCCCCACCCCCCAAATTATATGTATTTATTTTTCTTTTACTTTTCAACATTTTTTATTGAACCATCCATTCATCCATACTAGTATTAAACACATTGAGATAGTTGTTCTATATTTTTATATTATGCAATTATGTAATTAGAATATGAAATGTGAATGTAATGTTTAATATCATAATGTTATTATAATAATATGTATTCTGCAATTCCCCAATTAAACGAATTAAAAAAATAGAAGTTGATAACTCTTCCATGACTTATATTATGGATAATTATACTCTCCTTTTTTTAGGTTTAGTGTAATTGTATATAAATCTTTTGAAGTTTGAGAAATTATATTTAGTACCCATGAAGTTGATTTTTATCTAACAAATAAGTCTCTTGACGATAGTAACAAAAAAATTGGAAAAAAAAAAATATTTATCTCCGATTGACTTATTATTGATTTATTACAGGTCAAATAAATATTTTTATGCCAAAATTATTCTTATACGTCTTCACAGTTTAATGCATGTGAGGAAGTATAGTTCTACCATTATAAGAGCAGTTTAGTTGAAAAAAAATTATTTGACCTGCAATAAGTCAATTTAAGGTAGATATCAATTTTGATTTAATTTTTTTATTAATATCAACAAATTTAGTGAATTTTGACTAACGGATGAACTTATTTGTTAAACGAAAGCAAACCTCAAGAGTGATAGGTGTAATTTTTTCAAATCAGGGTATTTATGTATAATTATATCAAATTTTCAAGGGAAGGGAGTCTAATTATCCCAATATATTATTATACACAAGACTTCTCCATCACCAATCACGAGATGGAATCTCATCACGTTGGATGAAAAATAATAAAGTAGATCAAATCTGGTCAATTCTTTTGATTGACATATCATTATCTAATTACTTGAAATAGCCATTCATCAATTGCATTTCATGTGTATTTGTGCAAAAATTAATAACTAATCGAGCACACCAAATAATTAAGGGATAAATTTACATAGCCGACAGGTGTAATTCTATTTTAATCGTAATAGTTGATTAGATATAATTATCCGTTATTGATTATTAATATATTTAGTATAGTTATGGATTATCGTTAGATATAAATATTTAATATTAATAATTATAATTAATATATCTTAATAAATAAAAGTTTATCTATTTCACTCAAATAAAAAAGGAAATCACACAAATTCATATTAGGTGGGCATAGTTGTACCTATTGAAATTGGAATTGAAGACGTAAAGATTTCAAATTTTATCAACGGAGAAAGCTCTTATTGATGGCTGTTAAATTTTGAAATCTAAGAATACATATATATATATATATATATTATTTATGATTGACGAATGAAATCGTATTACATTCATTTTCTATTCGTTCTAAATCATATTATGTTGTGATGAGATATATTGAACTTAATGATAAAAAGATCGATATACCCTCATAATTGCAAAACACCCAATAACCCAGAACTGAGGCCATCCGATATTTGTATACTTGGGAATTGCAGATTATGCCAGATCTGTACAAATACGGGTATTTGGTTCTATAAAATTAATTTATAATTATCTCAAAAGAAAATGTGGATTGATCTCGAATCAATAATGATGAATGTATAAAGTGATTTCATTTCACCAAAAGTCAAAAACTCCATTAGAAAAAAATAATGCATTAATTTGGGGTGAAATCCAGTAAATGAGCCAAAGGGTAAAAATGTCATTGTACTATTAATTATAATTCATTAAAGAGCGAGGAGTGTATTTTTGGTTGTATAATATAGTACAAGTTATTTATAACTTTTAAGGTAAATTGACTTTTTTGGTCATAATGAATTCTTTCAACTTCTCCATAATGTTTTAGCATAAATCTCTCCCTCACTGTAATATTTTATTTTTGTTGCAAATCGTTTGAGAAGAAAAATAAATAAATTACAAAAAATAGGAAATATAACATATTATAACATTATGAATTATTACACATCTCTAGATATTAGAGACTTACGGATGAGTTTAATTATTTCAAATAATTCATTTCTTGGAAGTTAGCAGTCTATTAAAAAAAATCATATGAATTGAAAAAAAGGATAGAAATATTGTTTTTCCCTCTAATAATATTTAGAACTTAATTTTTAATTTAAAAAAAATTAACTAAAAAAAGAAAAGCAACATTTTTGCTTTCCAATTGATGAAAGAAAATAAGGGTATTTGTGGAAGTTGAACAGAGAATTGTTGTCGCACCGCGAAATTATATTTTTAATTTGTATGATAGGAATTTAATACTTTTAGCTTTTTATTTTACAAAATTTTTAAAATTGTCTCAAAATTAAAGAACCTCAATATATTTTATTATATGTTTTAAGAAATTTTTAAATGGTTTTGAAATTGAAAACATATAATCTCATAAATTCTGTAAAATATAAAATTAGATGTGTCGAAATTTTATGATTTTGAGGCATTAATAAATGAATAGAATTTTTGTAATTTTGAGTTTATTTTTAAAATTCAATAAAACAGAAAAAGCAAAATTATTGAATCGGGAGTAGAAATGTAATTTGCGAATGGCGGTCTCAACTCTTTCTCCAAGATTGGAGAGTTTGGGTAGTCCAAGTAGTTGACTTCTCACATATAGCTGCAACCCTCTTCTCTTCTCATGCCCCTTGTGATTTTCATGTGTCCAACAACCGCAGCACCCCACCCCCCAACTTCATATGTACATATGTATATATATATGTATGTATATGTGCACACATGCACATACAGCTCGCTATATAGCAGCCTCAAATTCTCATGATCCTGTCCAAGTAGTATTATACTTGCATTGACTCTTCAGCAGTCTCAGGCTCTCTTTCTTTGCCTTTTCTGGCTATTTGGGCTGATTTAATTGGTCTTGATTTTCTGGGTAAATTTATTCCAGCTTAAAGAATTTGATTTCCAGGGAGATCTTGTATAAAATGAATGCTCTTGCAGCCACCAACCGGAATTTCATGAAAGCGGCCCGCATTCTGGGCCTGGACTCCAAGATCGAGAAGAGTCTTTTGATCCCCTTTAGAGAAATCAAGGTTTGTGGGTTTGTATTAGTAGTTTATGTTGATGGTAATACGTACTATTTCTGATCGCATGAACTTTTGTCAATTTCGAAAGGGGCTTGAAAAGATTGAAGCTTTTTCCAGTACTGTGTGCCTTTGTAAAGTTTCATGGAGATTTTCAAGGTTGTTTGGTATTGGGTTTTGATCAGGTGGAGTGTACAATCCCCAAGGATGATGGGACACTGGTGTCCTACGTTGGATTTAGAGTACAACATGATAATGCCCGTGGGCCCATGAAAGGAGGGATCAGATACCATCCAGAGGTTTCATTTTCTTTTTTATATATATATTTTTAATGTTTGATGCTTTTATGTTAGTATGTTGTGTTCCTATCAGTTCACCTGTTATTCTAGTCCTGTATTTCTTATGTGCCCGGATGGGGTGGGGTGGGGGTTGGTAGTGGAATGGTGAGGGATTGGTGATTATAGTGATTTTTGGATTTTGGATCTTGAAATGCTTTGCTATCTTGAAATAACAAGTCTTCGGACACGGTTCGCACTTTTGTTTGTGGATTGCAAGGGCTAAATTTATCTTGAACTTCAGCCTGTGTAAATCTGCATTCTTCAGGCTCTGTAGTAATGAAACCTGACGATGTTTACTTAATCATAATGTGATGTTAGATTCGGTGTCCTGTTTCAGGTGCAGAAGTTAGACTAAACTTGGAGCTGTGAAATAGAAGTGTTCGATCAAATTCTTGAGAACTAACAGTAATTTTCTTAATCTGTAATCAAGTATTGTTGAGACTCTTCACTAAACAAAAACAAATGGATCTTCAACCATGAGATGGAAACTGTTGAACTCACTTCTCAAATGATGTTGTATTTCTATGTAATCTTGATGGGAACTCTGCTTTAGTGTCTTCTGGTTTAGGGATCGACCATTATGGACAAACGACTTATTAAATGTACCGTTTCTTCCATTTTCTAGCAGCACATCTCGGGTTTGGTCTAGGAGGAAACTTATGCTGCTAAATTTATGCACTAGCCTTAGCTAAAGAGTAGCATGAACAAATCTGTCCTCTCCTATCCAATCGAAAAGAAAAATTAAGAAGGAAAAAGTGGAATTTTAAACAAGACTTTTGATCTTTGATTTTATTGACAATTGAGTCAAAATCATGCATTCAGTTCTTTTCTTACTTATTTATGAAGTTTTTGTGGTGAGTTCTTTCACTTATTTCACTTCCCGCAAAAGCTCAACGGATACCTTGATTAATTGTCTTTTCTGATTGTAAATAAAGAGACACACACGTTTATTCTATATTGTTCTAAGTTACTCATACCTTTTGCCGATAGGTTGACCCTGATGAGGTGAATGCTCTTGCTCAACTGATGACTTGGAAGACTGCTGTAGCAGATATTCCCTATGGCGGGGCTAAGGGTGGAATTGGGTGTTCTCCAAAAGACTTAAGCACAAGTGAGTTGGAACGTCTTACTCGAGTATTCACCCAAAAAATTCATGATCTTATCGGAGTTAATGCCGATGTTCCAGCACCAGATATGGGTACTAATGCTCAGGTGACTATATAGTAACTTTACTGTACTATTCAACTCATTCGTCAGAAAATAAAATTTATGGTTTATTTGAGATGTGCAGACCATGGCTTGGATTCTGGACGAGTACTCAAAATTCCATGGTTACTCTCCTGCAGTTGTTACAGGAAAACCAATTGTAAGTGAAGATTGGAAAAAAGAAGGAAAAAACAATAATTAGTTATATCGTGCAAATTAAAATCAGAACTCATCTAAGCACTGTGTTTGTTTTCTGTATATGCCAGGATCTTGGTGGTTCACTGGGTAGGGAGGCTGCAACAGGGCGTGGAGTTGTATATGCCACCGAAGCATTACTTGCTGAACATGGAAAGTCAATAAAGGGTTTAACATTTGCCATTCAGGTATTATTTCTATTTAAACATTTTTGTTAAATTTTATTTTTCTTAACCATGTCCATATTTACATTTTTCTTTCTTTTTTTATATAATAAAAAAAGGGGTTTGGAAATGTTGGCTCGTGGGCTGCAAGGCTTATTCATGAAAGAGGTGGCAAGGTTGTTGCAGTGAGTGACATAACTGGAGCAGTGAAGAACCCTAATGGAATTAATATACTGGACTTGCTTCAGCACAAAGACGCCACAGGAAAATTAGCTGATTTTTCTGGTGCCGATGCGATGGATCCAAATGATTTGCTTACGCATGATTGTGATGTTCTCATACCATGTGCTCTTGGCGGAGTCCTAAACAGGTTTGGCATTTTCTTCCAACAAAAGTTAACTTTCCTCTTTCGCCAAATGCTTTTTGCTCCCAAGGTCCAAGCCATGGAACAAAGAACTCGTCTAGAGAAAAGACAACTTTTAAAAATAGCAAATTAACTTCTCGTTGCCATGTATTACCAGAACTTAAGTTGGAAGTATCTTTGCTTATTTAAGGAAATGATACATCAGTTTGGACACCTTTTAGTGCTAGCTATGAAACCATAGCAATATTTTCTCAAAGTACAAGGAAAAATCATGAATAGTTGTTCTCTTTCCAATATAGGACTGAAATAGCTTGATGAGTGCGTAATTCCCTTTGAGTTCAGTTTATCCATTATAAGCTTTCTTTTGTGGCATGAAGAGAAACATGTTGAGAAAAAACAGTCATTGACTGCATACAAGTTAAATCCATCTATAAGAGAAGACGAATATGAAGATGAAAAAGATTGGTTCGCCAACTTTGATTGAGACATTCCAGCTAATTTGCACCGGTTCTTTTCTTTTTTGAAGAGAAAATGCTGGAGATGTCAAGGCCAAATTCATCATAGAAGCTGCAAATCATCCTACCGACCCAGAAGCAGATGAGGTGCCGAATTGTGTTCAATTGATTTTGTGTTTGTTTAACTACTACACTAATACTGTTTAATGATGTAATTTCATACTTTTTGACAGATTTTGTCGAAAAAAGGAGTTACAATTCTTCCCGACATTTATGCAAATGCAGGAGGAGTGACTGTTAGCTACTTTGAGTGGGTTCAGGTAATATTCACGAACCCAAACTTGCTATAAAAGATAATTGGTGATCCATTATTTGCATGAAGTCAATGGAGAACTGATGAAAATCTTTTCTAACATCACGTTACATGATAAAAATCTTCGCATTTTTTTCAATAGTCTTTCTTTACATAACCACAAGAGTTGACAGCTATGAATTTAAGTGAAATCCACCTAGAAACTTACTGTCGTGTAACTTGGTTTTACAGAACATTCAAGGCTTTATGTGGGATGAAGAGAAGGTCAATCAAGAGCTTAAGAGATACATGACAAGAGCCTTCCATAACATCAAGGGCCTGTGTAAATCTCACAACTGTGATCTTCGCATGGGCGCTTTTACGTTGGGAGTGAACCGTGTTGCTCGGGCTACTCTTCTGAGGGGTTGGGAAGCCTAAAAATTCTCAACAACTACATCATTCAGCTCCCGACAACAGCTTTCCCACCATGGCATTGTGTTCAAGAATTTATCATTTCTCCAAATCTTTTGATGCAGATGATAGTTATGCTCTTTCTATACACTACCAAAAAATGCAATACAGCACCAAAAATCTTATGACTTAAAGTTATTGTTTTCGGATTTGTGTTTAATTTGTTTAAGACAGCCATCTTTGTTAAGAACTCTGTGTTCTAAGATTAAATCAAGATATGAACTTGCAATAATGGTAATAAAATTAAGATTTAGTTGTTCAATAACCTATCCGGCTTTAACTTGTCTTTACACTTTTAAAGCTGAAGGAATTTAACTCGTCTTTGTGGGAGAATCTGATTGTGTTTTCTGAACTAGCTGTTCAGGAAATCACTCGTGTTGAAATATAAGTTGTGTTCTAACAAAGTCTTAGGTTGATATGTTGCGCTGTCTTGTCAAACTTATGTACAATTCTTACAGTTGTATGCATGTTAGCTTTCCAGATGGCCTAAACCATAATAATGAACTTAGTTACAAGAACTTGCCCACACTTCATAGGTTGAATGCAGACAGAAACATAATTAGACATCAGAGGAGCTCGTTAGGGTCATCGTTGAGTTAGGACATGAAGATGAAGTCAGAATATAGTTAATGTCAGAACGATCCTAATAAATGCCTGACTGTAATAAATGAGTTGATATTTATGTCTCCCACAGGTCGCATGACGATGCCACAATGACAGGTTGGGTCAACCGTCCTCCAGTTGGATCTTCAGTCGAGTCCGAGCTTGATTGTGAATCTCGATTCATTCACAAAGATATATTTTTATATCCCCATATCAAATCTTGCTATTAATGTGGGTTTCTCCATTCCGAGAACGAATAGCAAATAAATAAAAACTACAGTAATCTGCAGAATTAGAGCCAAAGTATGTGGGGCTTGATGCCACTGATTATTCATCCAACATCGAAACCATCAACAGGTAATGGTAAGAGGATTTCTGACTTGATTGTTGGGGCCTTCCATCAAATGGAAAGTCCCTCCAAAAATGGGCGTATGCTGCTTGAATGCAGCGAGCACACGGTATTCTTTAGTAAAAGGCGAAAGAATAGTTCGCTCTGTGCTCACTACGCAGCTGCGTGCTGATACATTCCACGCGAGTTGTAGTTTTGTATACCCCGATTTCGAGCCTTACCTCTCCTCTTTCGATGTGGGAATAATCGCACCATTCGACTTGTACGGTATTCTTTTCTTAACATCTATTATTAAATATAGGGGATGTGTATGTTATAATTTTATATGAAGAGCAGATCCTGACCGTAACTTTAATTGCCAAGGATGTAAACATAGAGGGAGATTTCTATTGTTAATTATCTTAGGTTTCACAATTTTAGGAGCAAGAGAGAGAGAATCTTATACAGATATTGTCTGAAGAAAGAAGAGGGATGTCTCTAGGGGTTTTGCGTTGGTTGAGATACCAACACGAACCTTGTAAAAATTAGTTGTTTTAGGGGACTTAAGCTTAATATATATTAGTAACAGGAGCACAGGTTGGATGTGTGCGTATAACTTAAATCTTAACTATATTTATTTAATTGAGTAGATGAGTTGGGCAATCATAGGCAAGCACTTCTCCCGAGTGCAATGAAAATGACCATCGTAAGCATGGAGTTGAGTACACTTGTCTTTATTCAAATCCAAGAGGATTACTCACAGTGGAGGAGGCATCAACTGGCACAAGACTTGAGTCTTGGTATGTATCTTTGTAGCGGAACTAACTACGCAACCCTAAGTTGGATATGCAATGTCTCTTTCTCTTCTCTCACTTATTTTTCTCTTCCTAGTTATTTTTTCCATTTTCAACTTATTTTTTCCTCTTAACTTAGTGTTCCTTCTCTTTCATTCTTCCTTTATTAATTTTGTTTTCGACTGCTCGTTTCGTCTCACTCACTAATGTTTGTTTTCAACTAAAACTCGTTTGATTCCGTAAGAGGAAAAGAAAGGTGAAACGGAGAAAACAACTGCAATTTATTTTATATGGGAGATATATAAGTTTCTTTGGTATGATTCAAAAAAAATAAATTTTAAAGATAGTAGGATGGTGAACAATATATATCAATTGGAGAAAAGGATTACTTTTTGTCAGTTTATCAATTCACCATTTTTCTCTTTATTTCTCGCTACTTTCTATTAAACAGTTTCAAATACTCCTAATGAATTACAAATTAAATTTGAAAACTCTTCAATAATAATAATATGCAAAAATAAAATACTCACACTATAAGAAAATGACTCAATAGCTATGAAAAAAATCATTATCGAGCTAATAGCAAGTTAACATCTTATTTCTAATCTACGTCATTTAATACAAGAATTTACTTGCTAATGAATTTAGCAATAAAAAAATATTTACTAAAGAATTTAGCAACGAATTACTTAATATATATATTAAATAATATAGATTAATAATGAAAATTTTACTTGCTAATTAGCGAGGCGCTGCCGCCCCCTCCCTACCATCCCTCCCAATGGTGGGTGCAGCTTTCTCCTCCACTACGTGCGCCACCTCCCTCTTTCCCTCTCCCTTACCTATGCCGCCTCTCCCTTCCCACGACCTTCCAGATCAGCGACCGCCTTCCCTCTACCTGCCCCACCCTTTGATTTTGTGTGTATTTTTCTATCTGTTTTACTAATATTACATGCATATACGTGTATGTATATTTTACGTATTTATTTACTTAATAAATTTATTTTGAACTTGTATAAATACTATTAATTTAATTTAAATGGATATGAGCTATTAATTTATATATCAAATATATATGAACAGTTGATATTATTTGACCTGTAATAAATTAATAATAAGTCAATCAAAAATAAATATGAATATTCAATCAATTTTTTTGTTAATATCAACAAATTTATTGAATTTTGATTAGTGAAGGAATTTATTCATTAGATAGAGTCCAAAGTATAGGAAGTTTATGTATAATTATACCAAATTTTAAGAGAAAACAATGTAATTATCCCTTCTTTTTTTTGTCTATCGAAGGATTATTTCCCGTTTCATATTACAAGTAGGTAAATTGCAGTTTACCCTTAAAAGCACAGTGCTCATGAAGGAGAAGTATTTAAGTTGATAGCAGTCTTGGTCCTGATTAATTCTTTAAGCCTTTGAGAAATCCCATCTTTAAAATTAACACAACAATATGATACAAGTTGCAGGGCTCCTCTCTCTTTTTGTTTTTCTACCTCTTGTCCTCTTCTTAAAGCATTTGATATTTGAAGCATCAACAAAACTTCCACCAGGCCCTAATGCATGGCAAGTCCTATTGAACATTTCCCAATTGAGAAACAAACCCCATGTAGCCTTTCATAACCTAGCCAAAATCTATGGTCCTCTCATCTCCATGAGGCTTGGGGCCCAACTCCTAGTAGTTGCATCATCACCAGCCACTGCCAAGGCTATTCTCAAAACTCACGACCGGGTTTTCTCCGGGAGGTACTCACCGTCAATATCTTATGCATTCCCAACAACATCACAGTCATACACGATGCGGTCGACGTCCAAGGAATGCAGCGGTATGTTTGAATATGCAAGTTGCAGCATAATGGATCTCTTCTCCACGTTAAGAGAAGTTGAGTCGAAAGGCAAAGGAAGGAAGGAGAAGGTACTGATGGAGATGATGGACTATTTGGTTGGGAAAGAAGGTGAAGTAGTAAAGCTTGACGACGTATTAAAAGCGACGTTTTTTAATATCTCTGCAAATGTTTTAGCTTCAAGAAACCTGCTTGGCTATGAGAACTGGGGAAAAGGCGAAATGGCGAAGGATTTGGTGAATGAAATTGAGGAGGTTTTTTTGACACCAGGGCTGCTTGATCTATTTCCAGTTCTGAGAAGGGTTTATTTTTGGAGGAAAAGAGACGGAAAGATTTTGCGACGGAAGGTGATGTGTTTGTGGGAAGATATTCTCAAGCAAAGAAGATCAAGAAATGGAAGTATTGATAAGGGTCGAGATTTCTTAGATGTTCTTCTCGAAAATGCATTCCCGGACGACCTTATATGCTTCGTATTAATGGTTTGACCCACTTCCTTTCTATATGCTGCATAATAGACAAGTCAGTGAATCTCAATACATAAAGTTAGTATTAATTACAATAATCTTATAAAAAATGCAATTTTAGTCTGGTAAATTAGAGGTGATGATTTTGATTCTTTTCAAATTAAAATTTATAATTTGGTCATATAATTGCTTTAAAAATTATAGCTACTGATTTTTAACTAATTTGGTTGGAAAATTCTACGATATCAGTCATGACAGCACTTAAATTGTGGCTTTCGGTATATTTGATGACATGGCAGTCCAAGTTATAATTTTTAATTGTGGCTTTAGGTCATGTATCTCTAAAGGATTGACAATTTTGTCCTCTATTTTTGGATGCAACGATTTCAGTTCTCTATCTTTCAAAATAGTAATAATTTTAGTCCTTAAACTCAATTATTGATCATTTTGACCTTTTATGATAAAAGCTCAGTAGTCCTATTACATACTTTTCATCAGACCCAATATATATATTTTTGAAATAAAATTAAAACTTCAAAAAATTCATACTTTAGTTTGACCGCCTTGTATGTGAGTTTTTTTTTTTTTTTGTATGTGATTTCTGGATATAGAGACCCACCGTCTCATCAAGTTTTGGACAGTCATTTTACAATAGGCCATGGCATGTAAATGTTATAATTAAATTGGGGAAGTTTTTTTTAATTTCTAAAAATGGTCAGAATGTTGCATCCTGTAATTGCACTAACTAAAGCCTCAATTTGGTGTGATGGGATTTAAATGGTATAAATAATTTTATAATTGCAATCCAATCATAATTAGTTATAGTAGCGGACTTTAGCTACTAATACTGGGCTGATTCGAAACAAAATAAATAAAAAATTATAGATGATTAAGTGGGATATCCCAACCAATAATTCAAAGTAAAAGGTTTACTTTTGTCATTAACCTCATACTTTCAGGAAAACTTTCTCTAATTTACCCTATAGTTGAATAATCCTGAGGGTTGTTTCATACATATACGTACCTAGGAACTATTGATTGCTGGAGGCGATTCGGGAGTGGTAACAACAATATGGTTGATGGTAGAGCTGATGCGAAACCAGGACATTTTATCCAGGGTTCGTCAAGAGATCGTAGAAGCCATGGGAACAAAAACTACCGTGATCAACGATTCAATCCTCTCCACATGTGAATATTTCCAGGCATGTGTGAAGGAAACCCTGAGACTCCACATTCCAGCGCCATTCCTGGTGCCCCATCAGGCCCTGGAAAATTGTGTCCTGAATGATTATACAATCCCAAAGGATAGCATAGTGCTGGTGAATGCATGGACTATTCAGTTGGATCCTGGAAACTGGAAAGATGCCACAAGCTTTAAACCTGACAGGTTTCTTGGCTCGAAAGTTGATTTCAGGGGAAACCATTTTGAGTTTGTACCTTTCGGCTCAGGAAGAAGAATGTGCCCTGGATTTCAAATGGGGTTCCGAAATGTTCAGCTGGTGGTGGCGTGTTTAATCCATTATTTTGATTGGAGCCTTCCTGACGGGGAAAACCCTGAGAATCTGGATACAGCTGATGTATTGCATGCTGGAGGATTGAGGAGGGAGAAACCGTTGTTTATGATTCCAAGGCTTAGGGAAAAATATGTTGCTTGACGACGATATATGTGCATGATATTCGATCTCTTTTCTGGAAAACGTGTGCATGGTGATAGCTTTCAACATTTACTGTATGGTTATTTGTGTGGTATGGTTTAACAGAAATAATGTGTTCACCATGTAATTTTACAGTTATATATGAAATTAATGTGTTTATGATATATACACACAAACTCCAATTACATATGTAGTTTATTTGTGAAGTTTCAAACCACAGCATGTAGCATTGGTAGTTAAGATTTTGTCTAATAAAATGACAATGGATCTCTGTATGTTTCATATGTTCATAGAAAATATTGTTGGCGTAATGAGAGGAGCACGGGGAAATCATGTCTGATCTCATATATTAAGACCCTTTTTAATTTAGTTTTATGTATTACAATCTTCTCAATTTGCATCCTGTAAGTTAAAATTTTTTTCAGTTTTAGTCTCTCACATGCTATTTTCATCCAATAATTAATAAAAAAGATACAAACATGAACGTGAGACTGCTAATGGCGCTCCATTAATTATTAAATAGAAAATACACGTGAGGACTAAAATGTGTCATATCGCATACTTATCAATTTTATTGCAACATGATTTGCTATAACGAGCCTCAATATTCAGCTGTGATGTTGAAAACATGAAAATAAGCCTCAATTTTATGAGAAGGCAAACATGAAAATTAAGAACATATATTAATCGGTATGTACAGAAACATGAAAATTGAGAAAAGTGCACATTGTTGAGGTCATATTGAAAAGTAAAATGACAAAAGACGTTGAAAGGGCCTCTTCGATTACAAAAAAGTACAGAACAAGCTAATGGTTTTATTTTAAAATAGATTTTTTTAGTAAAGTAAAGAAGTCTTGTTTTCCATGAAGGCTCCAAGACAACACTCTTGGATATATTTATATAATAGTATACGTGGCACTCAAATATGTGTATATTATTAATTTTAAATATTAAAAATTATTTATTATTTTTAAAAATATTATATTAATCAAAAAAAATGAGAGGAAAAAAAAATGTGAAAATTGTCAAGAGAGAATGAGAAGTTAATAGCAGACAATAAAATTATAGATATCATAAGAGTGTTCTTCAATGCTAACCATATTAACTCAAATTATAAAAATAACTCAACTAAAAATCTTCCATTATAATACCAAATTCTAACTGGAGTTGGGCAGGGGCTGCGCGAACGCAAGCCCCCTCTACCACAAATTATGACGCAGGCTCGACCACTTGGGCCGACCTTAGGCGAGCGCCCCTCCCAAGTGCAATGGAAGTCGCCAACCTAGGCCATGAGCCTTCTTGATCACCCATTGACCCCGTCCAGGTAAGTATGGAACTTAATGCATTTTCGTGTCATTAAGTGTGCTGCTCATTTCTGGCTAACGTTTTTCTCTTGCGATGTGGGACTCTTAATTCCATTGTTATCACCCATCTTTAGCTTTGTGCTGAAATTATTAAAAGGGTACATCCTCATTAGCAAATTTAGTTGTCCACGAATTCTCTTTAATCACATTGAGGTCAAGATTTTCAAATGCATTTGAACTTTTGAGACTAATTTTAAATATTATAAGAAATAATGGATGCATTCTTCATTGTAGATGTTTATAGCACATATAAATAATCTATACTGTAGAAAGTATTTTAAATGTCATGCACTTGATTTTGTAACCTACTATAACTCAATAAGTAAATAAATCATGCACTTTTTAGTTTGCTCTATTAATAACGAATACACAAATATGTAATAAAAAGTAACAAGTTTGTAAATATTGGCTTAATTAAGATTTGTTCAAAATGTGTTTTATATATATATAATGGATTAAATCTAAAAATATCATATGATTATCTTATTATAATGAATCCACTTACTGATATGACATGATTTGTATCTTTTTAGCATTCTCTAACCAACCAATACAAGTTTTTTTTTTTTTTTGGGAATTATATTATGATACAAAATTAGGACCCCGTACCAAGGTATTGGAAGATAATAATTTTAGAAAACATAAATAAACTATGAATTGTTCACATTTTTAAGTATGATGATAAGTGAATAACTAATTTAATATTTAAAATCAAGATAACTAATGTTATTATGCAAATGTTATTAGGTATACAAAAAGTTTTATATCATATCATCAACTAATTTATTTAAGAAAAAATATATGTGGATCTATGGATAAAACATAATAATCATGCAACAAATAGGTGGAATTCTTCATACTGGAATGTTATGGTAATATCTTTTAGCACTAATTTTTTTATGCATTTCCTTAATGCAATGTCTAATAAAGTAAATAAGCGGAGTTAGAGAATCATTATTGGACTTATCAACTGATTTAATCACCGTCATCTTAATCATTATGAGATACATTCTTGCAAATATTGATTTTAAGACAGTTTTATAGTAATACTAAAATTTTAAAATATTCACTTTTAATAATAGAAACATTAGTGAAGGAGGAAAAGTGGAAATGAAGAAGGGATTTTTCATATTAGCGGAACGTAACAATTTTCAAATTATGTGATTGATATTGTTTATTATTCTCCTAGAAAATTATTCATAACCAATTATTGAAAATACTTAGACCGAGGAATATGTCCTTTTGCATTTGCTAATTTTTGCATCGGAATGTTTTTTCTTTTCTTTTCGAATTAAAAGTGATGAAATATTATTAATTGAAATAAATTGATTACAGTTATTCTCGATCGAATATTAATATCTAAAATAAAAATAATTACAACAAGCATACCCTAATCAACAATATCAAATAACTGAAATCCAAACATGTGGGTTGACAAATCCACTTAAAGCCGCACAAACGCAAGCTAAAATACAAACACATCATAATTCTACACACATAACTTGCATGTTTAAAACTGAAATTGGGTAGGGGCTGCGCGAACGCAAGCCCCCACTACCACAAATTATGACGTAAGCTCGACCGCTTGAGCCGACTTTAGGCAAGTGCCCCTCCTAAGTGCAATAGAGGTCACCAGCCTAGGCCATGAGCCTTCATGATCACCCATTGACCCCGTCCAGGTAAGTACAGAACTAATTGCACTTGCTTTTCCTTAAACCCCTCTCTTGGTCGTCGCTGATGATTTTCTCGTTCGATGTGGGATTCTTGGACCCACCAAAAACATTAGTAGGTATATCTTTAGCTTTGTACTTTTAGCATTCCAAGGATTTTATACTATATTTTGTGTGATTTATGACATCACTTACTTAAAAAAAAATTAATTAAATTTAAATTATCTAAGGATGTTATACTTTTTATGTAATTAATTTTAAACAAAGTAACTAATTAAACAGCAACTACTGTAATACTTACAATGTAATTGATTTAGTGTACTCGAAAGTCTTTTTTTTTGCGTAAAAACCAACCAAATATGCATGTAAAAGTGTCTTTTTCGTGATTAAAAATTTCAATAATAAAGCAATACTTTCTTACTCCGTTGAGGGACTTCAAGATTGTGAAGATATTAATAATGAGTAAATTCTTTTCTCTCCCATGGATGAATTAAACTCAATTGAGATGTTGCAAACAAGTATACATGAACAAAAATATAGTTTGAATCTAAATATAAAGATATTAAATAATCATTTTGTATGAACAAAAAGTATTTAAAAAGTTTGAATAAAAAAAATCTAATAATCCTCCTTTATATAATAAGTATACAAGAAAAAAAATGTCGTATTCATTTAAGGTAAACAAGTTGAAAACCAAAAAAAAAGAAAAAAAAGACATACAACAATTATCTTTTTATTGCATGATAATTGGTGAATATAAGGTAACAAGTATGTATTTAAAGGTAGAAAATTGTAGGGTATTTTTACTTTTTTTTTTAGGAATGGAAATGTTGGGTCGAGTTAAATGCATTTGTGGTTGTCTCGTTTAAATTAATCTAATTGCTTCAAATATTCCTCTTGATAAAATATGTTAAGATATTGTCCAATTTGATTAATGTAGCACCGACATAATAAATTTTGTTTGACTGAGATTATAAGGCAGTAATTGTCAACTCGTAATTTAAGCAAAAAATTAGTTATTTCACATTACAAATTTAAGTGAAAATTTGTGAAATCATTTACTTATATGTAAAAAGAAAGTGTTGGTTAAGAAAATAGGTTGTGGAGAAAATATTATGTACCTTAAGACTTGTGGCAAGTGCGAGGGGGTAAATTGTGATTAGTTAAAGATAGGGGGTCTGAGCAGAATTTTTGAAAGATTTAAACGTCCCCAAAGACCACAAAAGTGACATTAGCCCATGGGAGGGAAAATTTAAACTGCACTTTCCAATGCTGGTTTTCTGATTCCTAGGGTTCAATCGAATTCTTCAAGTTTCTTACTCTTCACTTCGCTGTTAATGAAGATACAGAGATGAACAACAAGGAGAATGCGGTGGTTATACCTGCCAGAGGTGAATTATCGGCGGAGCAGCGGGCACGAATTTCGCAAAGCTTCAGAGCAGCCAAGGCACTCCTTGCCCGCAAACGGCCAAGGTTCGAGTCTGGCGCCATCTCTTGTAATCTCTTGAGCAATCAAAAGTGAGTTCTCGACGATCAGTGGTTTGTTGTTTCAGTATTCTTTTGTGTCAATTTGTTGTTTTCTTACTCTAGGCCGCTTAGAGAAAATTAATGGACGTTTCTGATTATTGCTTTTTATTGTTTGTGTTGAAATAATATTGATTGGCGGTTTGATGTTTATATTCTCCTCTCTTATGGTGTGTTACGCATAATCAATTGATTTTCTTCACACTTGTATTTGCTGCTGATAGATGAGTAAACGAATGGAATCCCTGATAGTTGAATCTTGGTTGGTATAGGTCCGAAGATGAGAAAGAAATGAAAAGTCTTGTTCAAGTTGATGGTAATAAGAGGCTGCCTCTATCCAAGATTTCTACAAACATATCATCCCAAGATCCCTTGAATGGCAGCATGTTGTCGAAGAGGAGTGATGATCATGTGAAAAGTGGGGTTAATAGTGAAATACTTCTAACTCCTGTTAGGCAAGCTGAATGCAGAAGCAGACAATGTATTCGGGATGCATCTGGCTGTGCAAATGAATTGAAGGATGAAGGTTTTGGTGTAGGGAAACTAGGTCTTCCTTCAGAAGATAGATCAATCTTAAATTCCTGTGGTTCACCATCAAGACAACATGACAGCTCATATGGATTCAAGTCAAGTTTGAGTAGCAATTCAATGAAACCACTAGTCTTTCTTGACATGAAGGACTCTATCTTGACTTCTGATTTTCTTGGTGATGATTTTGAGGAGTCAATTTTAGAAGAAATTGATGCTCTATGCGAACAAAAATCATCTGGAGACTCTGAAAGCGATGATACTACTATGAGCAGAGCAGAAAATGAGATTATAGTTAAGAGTTGTGAGGAGGATGTTGTCATAACAAATCCTAAAGTTAGCGATGAGACTTTGAAATCCAAAGAAATTCTAAATTCTAATGTTGACCAAGCATGTGGAGTGGAAGGGGTAGGTATATCAGAGAATAAACTAACAAAGAATATGCCTGAGGAGTATGCAAAGTATATTCAGTCGCTGAATGATAAGCAGCAGGAAGCAGCATGTAGTGACATTTCAATTCCTTTGGTGATTGTTGCTGGACCAGGAAGTGGGAAGGTCTGCATTTCTCCAACATTTTGAATTGCATCTTGCTTACTTTTCATTATCATAACATTCTGGTTCATGTTTCAGACGTCCACCATGGTTGGTCGTGTTTTAATGCTTCTATATGAGGTAGTATTATATAACTGAATGCTTATCTTAATCATGTTTATCATTTTTCCATCGTATTAAGTGGGGCTTAACTGGTCTGCTTGGACCTCCACCCTTAGTCATGCTTCTCTCAGCTGCATTCTTGAATAATTCCAGGGTATCAGTCCATCCAATATTCTGGCGATGACATTTACTACAGCTGCTGCAGCTGAAATGCGGGAGAGGATAGGAGCAATTGCTGGGAAGGCAGCAGCAAAAGAGCTCACTATCAGCACATTCCACTCATTTTCTTTGCAGCTTTGTCGTTCGCATGCTGAGAAGTATGTACATGTGAAACCTCATGCAAAATAATTTGATTCTCAGTGCATTTATTATTTTTGTTGTGGGAATAAGTTCACAAATAAAAGAACTAAGAAATTGCGGTTCACCTACTTCAATATATTGCCAGTTTGTAGGCATATTGCAGGTGAAAACCAGGTCAAAATTAATTATGTGGTGTAACATCACATGCATATTTCCTTCCTACTTGAAAGATGAACAGAAATTGCTTTTGACAGGTCACAGCTTGTGAGTACCTAATGTAAATGGAACCAATCACTCTTAAGTTGGAAAAATATATAGTATGTTATACTCCAGAATTCATTTTGTTCTTTTCCTACTTTCCCCCCTTTTTTCTTTTCCTTTAAGTTAAATGTTGTTGGAAAAAAGTTCTGTAAAGTGTTGATTGCAACCTTCTTTTGGTTGCTTTCGACATGTAATCTTATGTATTTTAATTATTAGTTTCACAGAGTTTTCCATTTTGTTTGAAATCTTTCCATAGATTTTTCAAATATATCTAGGGTACTTGGTAGAGTTTGCTTGCACATAATGGACGAAACCAATATTGGTCTCATCTACTTCATTTATCCTTTTGAGGAGAATCCATTGTTAGTTTTGCCTACTTAACTCCTTTGGTTTTAGATCCTCAATATGCTTTCTAATAACCAGACTGGGGCACGACCAAACACTTCCATTTTATCAGTTATCTCGATCCAACTCAAATTTTTCATTGACTTGTCAATGCTATTCCCTTTCTTGGATATTCATAAAAATGTATGCATTATTGTTCCATGGACGACAGGCTATTCTAACTTTTGTCCATAGAACATGGGACATCCTATTTACTGTAAAAACAAACATACTTGAGTTTCATTCCATGGATGCCATAATGTTCTCACTCTTCTCTTATATAGTTCTTCATCTAAATTCCGGTCATGTGTATTGTAAAACACATATTTCCATAGAAATATTAACATGTTAGCTCATCCAATAGGATAGGCCGCACCCCTGATTTTTTGATATATGGGCATGGACAACAGAGAAAAGCTATCATAGAGGCTGTCCGCCTGTTGGAGGATGGAAAGAGAAGGCCCAGTAATGAGGTCTGCAAGCTCACTGAGTTGTCTGATATTAATTCTCCTAAACATTTTAAAGATAAGTCAAAGAAATGGCTCAAGTTTGTGACCCAGGTAAACATGTCTTTACCTTTATACCAGTTTACATTTCTGAATACGAGTTTAATGTTCTTTTAAAGTTCGTTGGTCTAGTAGCGAAAATTGATCACTTCCTCTATATTGCTATACAATACTTGCAAATGTGTACCTCTAATAGTACAATTGATTAGGGGAAAATTCCCTTAGCTAGAAAGTTAGGATACATATTGTAATGTTTTAGAATCTGTAGAGTTTGAAAGACCTCATAATGCAGCAAGTATGAAATCAATGCTTTATTGGCTCAGAGATGCACATTCTGGATTTTATTACATTTCTGCTTTTGCTTATGGCAAAATAAATTGTAAGGGAGTAGGCCGCATGGCGAAAACACTTGCATAGAATTGAGTTACCTTACAACTAGATAGCCAAATGTCATACTCCTAGATTTTATGCATCACATGGTTATGTTACTTATTTTCACGCTGCAAACTTGGTTCATTTCAGGCTAAAGCTGCTGGAAGGTTACCTGAAGATTTTCGTAAAATGGGTGATGAGACAGGAGTAAGCTGTTACTTAAATAATTTATCCCTTTCTTTTTTAATTCTCCTTTGCTACTGTCGTTTATCTCAGCATTCTATGTTGTTTTGATATCTTCTTCAGGCAATAATTCTTCAGAACTACAACGACATACTAAAATCTTGTAATGCTTTGGATTACCATGATTTTATCAGCTATTCTGTGAAGCTACTTACCGATTTTCCAGAAGGTTTACCATCTAAACATATATAAGTGTTGATTCAACATGTTATAAATGATTGTCTTTTTAATTAAATTCTGTTTTTGACTGAAGTGTTCGAAGAGTGTCAAGAATCATGGAAAGCAATTGTGATTGATGAGTTTCAGGACACAAGTGCCATGCAATATGGCTTGCTGCGCATTCTTGCATTGCACAAACGCATAACTATTGTTGGGGATGAAGATCAGGTGCATTTCATTCTTAATATCCTTCAATCCGGAACTTTGTATTTCTTTCTTCTGAATTTACTTTTCTTTTTTCTAAAGATACATTTTGTCTGATTAATCAAAGTATCATTATGCAGTCAATTTTCAGTTTCAATGGTGCTGATGTTTGTGGATTTGATTCATTCAGAAAAGATTTCCCAATGTACAAAGAGGTTAGGCTGACAATAAGCTTTTTGTTTTTCAAGAATCCGACCTATCTGTAAAATGCTACAATGTCTAGTTATGAGGTGTCTTGATAATGGTGCTTCTCATCATCTATTTAGGTCAGACTGAATATAAATTACAGGTCTACTCGCTGTATTGTTGAAGCTGCATCATTTCTTATACGAAATAATTTAAACCGATGCAAGTCGAAGGATGTCCTGACTGACAATTCTTCAGGATCAAAGGTAATAAGCCTTTGTAAAGTTGACCTTTTACCTTTCTGCACTGACTAATTTAGATTTTGGAACCATATTGATTAGATAACTATTAAGGAATGTTGCAACGAAGAGGCACAGTGTGCTTTTGTGGTCGATAAAATACTGGAAATTACATCAGATGGTTCATCTGGGAAGTGCTCCTATGGCGGTATTGCTGTTCTCTACCGGAGGCAGGTTAAGTTCTTTTTTTTGTTTTTAGTCTAATTACAACCAGAGTTTGGGAGAAGTTAAACTTTGTGCGTCCTTCAAAAATTTTGGTGTTGCCTATTTTCCTCTGAACAGGCAACAGGGAAAATATTCCAAAGTGCATTCCGCGATAGAAAAATTCCATTTAACATTCATGGGGTGGCTTTCTATCGCAAAAAGGTAGCCTCACATTTCAGTTTATCTTTGTGGAACTCTCTTTGATGTTTATTTGTTGTGGCCGTTCGGCAAGAGGGGAGTTTATTTTTGGAGTTTAAACAAAACAATTGGAGTGTTGAGACTTGTATAAGCATGCAAATAGAAATTTGATAACCCAGGAAAGGGGAATGTCACCCCCCCAAAAAAAAAAGAAAAGAAAGGCTTTTGGAGGCAGACTGACATGCTACAACATATTAATATTTGAATAAGTAAAGAGCTTTAACTTAAAACTGCAGAAAGCAATTGGTCTGGTCTTGCTGCCGTTCATCTTTTTGACTGAGCTAGTTTTGTCCTATAACAGGTGGTCCGAGCCATTATAGCTATGCTGAGTACTACGTTGCCTGGTTGTGATGATGGCCCCTTTCGTCGAGTATTCAAGGCTTTACTTCCATTTGATAAAGAGGAAAAGAAGAAGGTATACCTAGTCTTTTACCATCCATTTATACTAGGTAATATTTTTAGGTCCCGTTTGCTTTTGTATTATGATTTGTTTGGGCGGTAACATATATTTGTATTAACTGGATGATGAAAAAAAAAAGCCGGTTGTAGGTAGTTTACTTGTTTTCATTGTGTAGTTGGGATTCAACCCATTCCATTTTTGCTTCATTTTATTAAATGCATAATAAGGGGCATTTGACATATTTTACCCTCCATTATTATCAAATATATTTAAATTGAAAAAAGAAGAAAAAGGATGTTCAAGGGACATTTTGTGCCGTGATGAGGAAGAAGGCTGGGGCCGCCGTTGAGTGGGAAAGAATAAGGCGGGGGGTTGGGGGAGGGGAGGAGGAAGAAGGAAGGTGCGGCAGGGGGCAGGCAGGGGGTGAGGCTGTGAGGGGGTAATTTTACTCTTTATTGATTAGGCTATTGGTTGAGTTATTAAGATTGATCACTAATTAATACTGGGGTCAGGCCTCCAAGTCCGGGACTCCGGGCCCCCATCCCTGAAAGTAAACAGCATGCTAACTTGTAAAATTCATCTTATTCAAGCTAATCAGCCCACTTCTAGGTTTAAGCCTCTTTGACTATTCAACTGCAGTCTCAATACTTGCTTATCACTTCTTCAGGTAATTGAACACATTGACAAGGTTTCAACTGTAAGAAAATGCAGCTTTATTTCAGCAGCATGTGACATATTTAGTGCGAAGATATCAGGAACCTTTAAGAGGTTTGTTATATTATTTATTTTTAGAGAAATTAGTTTGAACTCATACAACTGTGACTTGTGTAAAAATTTATATTTAATGCACTTGTTGGTACTAGTTGATGATATCATTCATCCCTTTTGCAAATTCTTGGCAGTATTCCCTATAAGAGGGGTGGTGTTTTATACATTTCCGATGATGCACTGGTTTAAGTAAACCTATTAAGCATAACTTCCTTGTTCTATGTTCCAGATGATGTCGTTGGATACCCTACAGAATTATACAACTAAAAATCTTTGAGATGTTGAATGGCTGCTCAACTTACTGCTGTTGAACTTTTAATTTTGTGAAGTAGGTTTTTCTTGTAACTAGTATTTGAAGAGACGCTCTGACAGAATAATTTGTGAAGCAGTTAGGATTAGTTTTTGTTTATTAGTCTGTACCTGAGTTGATTATGTTAAGAAAATAGG
This sequence comes from Sesamum indicum, assembly GCF_026168435.1. Taxonomy (NCBI): domain Eukaryota; kingdom Viridiplantae; phylum Streptophyta; class Magnoliopsida; order Lamiales; family Pedaliaceae; genus Sesamum; species Sesamum indicum. The sequence goes on along the minus strand of NC_142663.1, from coordinate 14,540,680 downwards.
ATAGATACCCAGAAAGCTAAAATAATGCTGTATTTGCAATTACCTCCATCCAGTCATTGTTGAGAGCTCTATATGGAAAATCAAAGACCTGCAGTACTGCATGTGTATTTATATCAGGTTTATTATATTTCTAAGACTTCAAACTAAACACTACAAGTTTTTTAACTTGAAATATGCAGATAATTTAGCCTATTTATATAATTGTATAAGCAAAAAATTGTTCAACATGAGAAAATGCCTTTCAACAATGAATATCTTCTTGTGCTTTATGCATCCTAGAAAATCATCCTTTCTACAAGAGTATCTACTTATCCAATATTTTGCAGAATTATGGTTATTAGAGTGATTATGAGATTCTTTATTTGAAGTTTTATGTGTCTTTCCATTTTCTTGTGCCCTATGCCTCTCTGTAGTCTGCAATTGACTCATGAAGCATCAAATCTCTTGTAACATATTCTTTCTTTGACCATGTAATTTATTACAGGAGTCAACTGACGCAAGGGCGTAAGGTGTTGCTCACTCTAGACATGATATCAAAACTTGTTCATAGGGTCAGTCATAACTTGACAAACTTGATTTGTGTGTGTTTCTTTGTCTGCTGATGTCCAAATATATAATGATCATCAACTTCATTGTATGAGGATTTTCAGTTGCTGCAACATATATTGGTTGATGGAGTTTAATTCATTGTTAACATGTGAAACTTTAGTTCTTTACCTTTTCTTGGACCCTTGCCTCTCTTATATTTAACTTTCTACAGAAGGCATGCACTGTGTGTCTATACATATGTTTTATTCTTTGGACGGTCCATGATCTTTTCCCTACTTTTCGTTTGTATTATATCTTAATAAGCTTGTCCTTGCACCACATCTCACGCTTGCAGGAACAGTCAATTTCAGCTGTTATCACTTCTGTGGCAAACATGATACCTCAGGTTGGTTTTTTCTTTTATGGAGTTGTCTGTTTAAAAGGATGCATGTAAATAAGTGATGTGTTTGTAGTTGATTTTTTGTAATACCATTGATGCTCATTGCTGTTGTCGATTGTGATCATTTTTGCTATTTCAATGAATGATGGCTGATACTGTTTATAGTTACTGACCTAATAATAGTGGGTTTCTGTTGAGTCACACTTTAGTATATCTTTGCCTTCAAATCCTCCTTCTCATGTACTTCCAATCTCAGTTTTAAATATATGATGAACTTTTAGGTGGGTTTAGTCTTTTTCTTTTCTTTTTTTTACCTTCTCAGTTTCTTAATCCTTTTGCATTGTTTGCTACAACTAGTACAGGTAATGTTGCATAATTGTTCTATTAGCACAGTAAAACTTTTGCTTCCGAAATATTTGCTCTGTAGAAATACCTTCTTGAACAACGAGCAGTTCTTGATGTTGATGGAAGCAAGCTGCTGAATGAAGATAATGATCTTCGATCTGTAAGCATGAATTTCTTTATTCTTCACTTTCCACTTTCATGATGCATTAGGGAATACGAGTATTTTTTTCGGTTGATATTCTTGCCGGCAATATTAAATGTAACGCCTTTTCGTCAAGTGAGGGAAGTATAATTTTGTTGGCAACAAACCATAATTCGGTTGCCCCACCATGCAGGTGTTGCAGTATCTGTTGGATGATGTGTCCCTGTTTTTGACAACCGTACATACTGTTGCAGAGCGTTGCAACGATAATACAACAGAAGGGAAAGGTTGCATGACTACAATTAAAGCTTTTATTGACTATATATCTGGACGTGAAAGAGAAAATTTTCGTTCAAGAAGGCATGATGATGAAGACTCTGTTACCATTACCACAATCCATCAGGTTATGCTGCACACCGACCGCCATTAATTTTAGCTGTTGTCCTTGGAGTTTGGTTCTGCTGCCAAAGGCAACTTTTCTACTGATGTCATCAACTCTTTTGGTCATTTCTATTTTGCAGTCAAAAGGCTTAGAGTGGGACACAGTTTTCATTGTGAAGGTACTAATTTGATTATTGGCTTTACTGTAGCTCAAGTCCTGGCATTACATGACATAGTACTTGTCATGAATATATGCAGTTTGCTACAGGATGCTGCTTGATTAGGAATGGGAATTATTTGTTTACTATCTGTTATCACTTATAGACCTAATATTTGGACACCCAGGCAAATGAAGCTGAGATTCCCCTGTTGCACGAATATAATGGCATTCTGAATGAGAGTGCTACCTCACTTGAGGTAAGATTAAGTGTTTGGATCAAGACCTTCTGATGAGCTTTTCAAAAATATTCTTTATTATCTGACTTGCACTACAAATGTTAGGAAGAGAGACGCTTGTTATATGTGGCGATGACTCGAGCGCGCAAGAAACTTTTCATGCTATACGTGATTATGGATTCTAATTGGCAGGTGCAAGCAACAAAATGCTTTTGATTCTGCGTTAACTCTTCATAATCTTCGTTTAAGCACCAGTAAAGCAAACTTCTTTTCAGGTTCTTCAACCATCACGATTTCTTAGAGAAATTCCAAATCACCTATTGGAGGCTCAGGTAAAACCTTCTTTCAATTATAGATCTTCTCGCTGTAAAGTTATGCTCGAATTGTGCACGAAGATCACATTTCTCTTTCTTGCATAACTTTATCATTATATCATTTTCAACTGAATAAAATCTTCAGTAATAAAATCTTGATATTCTAAACCATTCCATGGTACACTTAAGTACAACACACACGTTTAATATTCAAATTGAGAATAAACTAGGAAAGATATCAAAATCAATTGTCTATAGCGCAATCCATTAGGTCAAGTGAATGGATGACACCGTTGAGAACTTCTGTGTAACATAGAAGAATACATATAGGTCGACCCACAATCAATTTTAATATTCATTTGTCCTGTATTTTCCATAAATCATAAGAAAATAAAAGATGCCTTCTATCTCTATGTTGGTCCTTCTCTCCTCAGAAATCATGAGATTTCTCACCTAAATCAGACTTTTTTGTCTGTGAAGAAAAAGGAACATAAAATACTTGTATATTCATTTTACCTAGTTAAGACGAATGACCTCTAGGCCACACCATACTTTTATAGCATAAAACTCCATTCTTAGACAGTGGGCTTTTATAATGTGATCATTGGAAGGATGTTAGCAAATATAGGTGGGTTGTTTTTTGAAAAGTTAATAGCTTTGTTTCGGATTGTTCAGTCTTCTAACAATATTTGTTTATCCTTCTGGCTACGTGATCTAGATGTTATCTGGTTATTTATTTTATAGGAAGAGCTGATCTCAGCTTGTTCAGAAACAACTTACCAGCAAACTGAGCAAGAAACTCCCCGGATTTCTGTTAGTCTCAGAACAGGATCTCCTGAAAAGAATACAATGCAGCACTTTTCTGTTGATAATTTATTCAATGAATCATCCACAGAGCTTAGTGAACCTGAATACTGCAACAGCAATAACTTCTTGAAAAGGTGTTTCTCAAACACACATCTATGATGAACCGAACGTCATACAAATATTGACAACAACCGTATGTAAAATCCTCCCCATTTTTAATTCAATTTTTCATCATAAGTTTACAGGTTTAGTGCAGAAGACCGAGCTGTCATTTCCCTTTTGTTCCATCAATGGGCCAAGAAGCCTGCATTTCATGACCCCAAGAGATTACTTAACAAGGTAAATCATAATTCCTGACCCTCCAACTACAGCATCCAGTTCTCAAACTTCTATAACAGCAAGATGTCCATCCATTAGTTTGATTTTAATTATAATTGAGGAAACCCAAGGTTGACAATTTCATTGTGTTTCTTCTGCCACTATGGTGGGAGCTCAAGTAGTTCCCTAATAAGATCGAGAAATTAACTGCCTTTTTCCACTCTGGAAAATACTCAATTCGGTTGTAGGCATTAGTCTTAATAAAATTCGTAAATGCTAATGCCCTCACCATATTCAAGTTAATATTGAATCGCTATTTCTTGCAAACAACTGACATCTTCGTCAACCTTTTCTTCTGTGGGGAGTGATAAATTAGCAATGACGCTTAATTGTTGGTAGTAGCAACCTCTATGAGTTTGCATGTACATCTAACCCTTCATTCATAATGTTAGACCATGTCTTTGAGCACTTCCTGTGAGCTGTTTTCTCAACTGTCAGATGGCAACTGGTATAGCTATCTTATATCTAACATTGTGCTACTCAATTATCTAACTCATTCTTTTTACAGGTAGCTTTTGTCATTGATGAACGTTTGCGGGCCAAGAAAAGCACACACAAGGTTGTGGTAGTCCATAACTTACATTTTCCCTTTCCAAGATGTGTTGATTTCTGCTTCAATTCTCCTTTCACTCTTTTGCATTATAAGTGGTTGACTGTGTTTGCCCTCTCGTCTTGCTCTCATTTTGACCAAGTTTCACTTGAACGAGCAACTTCATTTTACCCCAAGGAGGATAAAGCAGGGAAGAAAAGGGGAAATTAGGAAACTTTTAGCCACTTGCATGCTTTATTTAAATATTTCAGTTAGCATGCCTTCTGCAGGATTTTCTCGACTGAACTTGATACTTGTGAAGAATGTACAAGTTAAATTTGGGGTTTAAAATTAAGGGAACTGCGCTATTGCCAGTTCAATGCCAGTTTAAACCTTCACCAAGGTCTTTATATCACTTATTAAATAAGAAAGTTTGGATGAACTTTATTCCTTACATATGCATTACTATAACAGAAACTTACTGTAACATATTTTGGGAGAAATGACTCCTTTGTCATTTGTCAGGATGCTTTGCGTGAGTTGAAGTCTTGTTTGACATCTGATGAGGCTTATCACTTTGCCGTATCAGTAAGTTTCTATTGCTAAATATATTGAATGCTCAATAATGAAACAACAATGCGCACATGATGAGAAAAGACCAGACCAGTTGCAGATTCTACTTAACCTACCTTATTTTCTTGAATTTTCCTATAAGGTCCTGAAGTGGGAGCAAATCCCTGCTGAAAAGCGAGCTCATTTAATGAGAGAGAAACAGGTTTGTAAAATTCAATTTGTTGGAAGCCCTCTGCTTTGATTCAAGTCTAATTACTAGCATAAACCCAAATGCAGCAAGATTCTTATTTTCTTTCTTTTGTTTGCGCTGTAGCGTCTGCTCTATGTAGAATACATCCGTATGCAAATCACAAACCTGTTTTTTCCTTTTTCAAAATTCTAGTATGTGATACTTCTAATTTTGGTTATGCAAAAAGTCAATCATACTTTTTTGTTGTTCAGGAACACTTCCAGAAACTAAGAATAGAGAGCGCCATGAATTCATCCGAACCAACTACGAAACAGGTGACTAGTAATCTTTACTTCAGTTAATGGCTTGATGTGCTCTTCTGTTGCCAAATAGATTAGTTGTTATGAGTTTGACTGTTAATGTTTAAAGCGCATTATGGTGGAATTATTCTTACTGGAATCATTTGATCAGTGTTTGATAGCTTGTTCTCGCTTTCAGATTTGGACTATGCTCAATCGAAGCTGACTCATTTCTTTCCCCCCTTGTGTTTTCCAAATAACAGATTGCATACTTACAGAACCTCGGTTGCACTACAGTACCTACATCCCGCCTCCATGCTTCTCGTTTGATCGAGGAATATAAATCATTATAACCACATTTTGATCACTGATAGGTGTCGATGCATGTCTTGTAGTCGTGCAATGAGCAGTTCGTCCTTATTGTATTTATGGAACATTTTTCTGAGCTTTAAATATTTTGAAAAAATTCAGATAATGGTTTAGTTAAGAAAGATATGAAGTTAACTAGTTAACACGTGAGACAAGAGTGGGTGAGCCTAGTATAAATGGCTCGTGTATGTTATGCTTTATTCCTAGTCTTGGCCTTAATACAACAGCCAACATATTTGAGGTAAGGTAGCAACTGTCTTTAGCCTATATGCACAAACATGTTTGGTAATATTTGGGTGAACCATGCAGGAAGAAAAGAAACTCTATATCTTCAAGATCTCAGTCAAATGGGTCAATGCGTGGGTCGTGCTCACTTGCCATAGCCATTCCCGTGCAAAGACACGTTGGGCACATGACCTGCAATACCAAAGTAGGTTACAGCAACGTGCTATCAGTGACGATAACAATATGTATTTAGATCATTTTTCTCTCTTGACATTTAATGTAATTATATATAAATTTTTTGGTTAGATTTATTTTAATCTAATATATAAAAATATAAAAAAAATTTCTATAAAATTTTTAATTTTAAAACTTACCTCTAGTTTATAAATAAATAATTACACCGTTTCATGGTCAATTTGAATTTATTATTTTTAAAATAATAACTAAAATACTCCTCTTAATCAACTGATCAAATAAGAAATATATAATTATTTTAATTTATAATATATAAATTTATATCAATTAAAATATACTTAAAATTTAATAAAAAAATATTATTTCAAAATAATAATCATAACCACCTCCACCCCACCACCTATTGGCCCCCTGCTTCCCCTCAACCTCCGCCCCCTCCCCACCCTCCCACTTTAGGCCTGGGCGACGATGATCTCCCTTGCTGCATTGTGGAATTAAAATAATATTTTATTATTAATAAATATCTGTAATGTTATATATATTAAATGTGAGAGAAGGATAAAAATATTAAAAAATATATATTTTTTCATAACTAATTCGCAGTCAAAGCGCGTGTGACTCAATTTCTGTACAGAGCGATTTCTTTGAACATTATTTTATACCACAAGGAGGTAATTAATACTTTAATTTTTTCATAGGGTATTTTTTGAACATTTCTATCATCACAGAAGGATCGCTGAATTTTTTCGTAAATTTTATATGATTTAAAAAATTATATCTACCATCCCTAAGTTTGCTATCTTCTAATAATAAGTTTATTCGTTAGTCAAAATTCACCTAATTTTCTTATACTAACAAAAAGATAAAAAAAATTATATTTAACCCTGATTAATTTATTACAGATCAAATAAATTTTTTTATGACCAAATTATTTTCATGCATATGTAATACATGTGAGGAGGTATATTTTCACCGGTTTGAAAAAAATTGTTTGATCTACAATAAGTCAGTAATAAGTTAATCGAAAATAAATATCAATTTATATTCTTTTTTTTTAATATCAACAAATTCAACGATTTTGACCAACGATGGACTTTATTTGTTAGACGGAAACAAACATAAGAAGTGCTAGATGTAATTTATCAAATCATTGATTATACAAAGTTTTAGGGGAAGAAAGTGTACTTATCCCTTCTATATATAACCTAATGATTGTCACAATTAGCAGAGAGAGGAAAAATAAATCCACAAGTCACAAAAAATAAAATCAAAAACAGGTGAATGCAAATGCAAATCAGCGTTCTGAGAGCATACCTTTCCAGATCCTGAACAATTTGAGCATCTTTCAGTTTTAGGTGGTGACAGGGGCTGGTCTCCGCTATTCAGTGTTGAGACTGGTTCAATAAGAACAAGAGATCCAGTGCTTGAACAGCGAGCACAAGCAAGATACCCTGAAAAATAAGTTTCATGAGTATCAACATGCATTTCCCGTCTTGAGCGGCAAAATATTCTCATGGTTGTTTTAATATTTAATTAAAGAGAATATCTGTTGCCCCTCTAAAAATGAAAAATAAAATGGCATTGATAAAAGGCATGCAGGAAGCTTAGGTCATTAGTGAAATCAGGAAAGCTAGCTTATGTGAGTCCAAAGTTCTGCCAAATATATATAAGAGGTGATGATCTAATTTAGGAAGTTGAAGTTGTAGCCAAGGAAAGTATCCCATGGCACAAAAGACAAATATGCAGTAATTACCTGTACCAAGACAATACTTGCATCGCTTATGCTCCTGCTGCTTCACGTTGTTTATCTCCACCACCATCAAGGCAGATATTACTCCTACTGCTCCTCCCGAGAATGATGCCACAATGGGATCAACTTGACTACAAAGTTCATAATTTCCCAGTGAGGAACATCAATGCATATGCAATACCCCTCACCTCAACTCATCTAAACTTCAGAACACCTATGTCAACCATTCATGAAATACAGGTCTTAATTCAATGGAGTAAACCACCTATAGTCCATCACATTATTGGTCTAACCCAACAATATAATTTACCAAGCAGAAAAAGAAACAGGAGAATTCACCTAATACTCTAGGTTCGGATAAGAGCACTCGTTTTTATTTGTTGCTAACCATTTCAGATTACTTAAATTTTGTCTTTCAACTTTCCCTCCATGAGGAGATCTCAGATGATGAACCAGAAGTAACTTATGTGCATTCCACATTTCCACAACACTTAATACACAGATGATTACCTCCCTGGGACACTGAGTGGTCCATAAATTCCATTTGCACAATAATAGGCTGGCACAAAAACTATAGTTGACTTCTTAGGATCTAACTAAATCTAAGTCTTGTTACCATTAACTGTTCATGACACACCAATGGATAATTAAACACATCTGCAGAAAAACAGGTTGGCATGAAAACTGCATAGATGATTTCTTTATCCAATCTAAGTCTTGTTATTGTTTAGAGTTGAAACCAAGAGAAGCCAAAAGCAGATAAATTCAATAATAATGTCCTTCTATAATTCAAGACCTACCCAGAGAGACAACAAGAGAACTACAGTATTATAGTAAAATACCACTGGCATTCTTAACCATTATATAAAGCTATATTAGCAACATACCCTATCCATGGAGTGGTAAGATAAATTTATAACAGCTAAAGTTAATCATGTAATCTGATGGAACGGGCAGTAAGAGGAGGAGAAAATGCATACCTCAATTGCATTGGAAGATGCACACTGCGAATAAAATCAGCATAAGATGTCCCCCCAAGTCCAAGTTTTAGCTCCAGCTGATGTCACAAAAAGGGAATACCAGGATTAGAACCACGAGACTTATAACAACTCTCGGTGTGACGAAGATCTTCTTTTCTTTCCTTTTTTTCCCATGTGATAGAATCACTTCACAGTAGACAATCTTTCATACTTACTCATTTTGTTTCTAGTTTCTAACTATTTTTAGGTGTCTACTTTTACTACCACCGGGATCAATGCTAAGAATAACCGCTGCTAAACGTATCAGGTTCAAGCACCTGATTATTAGTCAGCCCACTTCATTATTCTTTTGGGATATAATTGAGTCATATACTGCCTATAATGTGCACAAAAATCATCAGATATTTCTGAATATGCACTATACTCAGGGAAAACATCTTCAGAAATATAGTTCACTACCAAAATTACCTCTCCTCTCTTAACCAAACAAAGGAGTCAAGAAAAAATCACCAATTTCTCACGTAGTTAAAAATGTCACATGAGCATTTACCATATCTACTTCTGTCTACATTCAACTATGCTAAATCTTAAATCAATTCAACCTATACTTAAGCACCCAGAATATTTAATTTTTCAAGATAGTGTGAGAAAAGCATAGTCACTTGACAAGTTTATGTCACAATATGATGTTCCATCACATGACAGGATGATGGAACAGACAAAAGAATAACATGCACCATCAGAATTTATATTTTCCCTTTTTACACACATGAAGATGCATTGGCTGGGAACTAATTTAACCAGAACCACGATGTTGTCCCTAGTAACTCATCAGTAGCCCGAGAATCATAACGAAAGTGCAGTAGAACTTACCGTGGGAGCTAGAAGTCCACCAAAGAGCATGACTCCAGCAATAAGTGAGAAACACATAGCATAGTATTCTTTAAGATTTGATGAGTTCTGCAAATAACTCATTTATCAGACATCACTCTGGCCATAAGTTGTAGACATGAATAGTTAAAGCAATTAGTCCCATATAAAGCATCGAAAAATGATTTACCAAAGGAGGCAAAAAGGGAATGAATGAAGGAAAATTGGGAAGCTCATTCTCTTGCTCTTCGTTTATAATACCAAGCTCGGCGCTTTTAATTCTTTGCTGTATTCTCAGCCGACGAACCTACAAAATTTCACAATAGCAATATAGCCATACAGCACCTAACTGTGCCAGAAATGAAGAATAATAGATCTAACTAACATCCTACAATTCAACCACGAATCATAATTTATTTTGTATAGAGAAATTAAAATATTAAAGCTATAAAAAGCTTTCTGATATTGTGTGGTGTGTATAGGTTACAGAATTTAAACTCTCTTTAGTCTCCCCCACTAAAAAAGAAAAAAGATTAATGAGAAAACACTAACCTCCTCCATATGCAAAAAGATTTTATTCCGTCGACTGCGGATATTATCCTGAATTTCCTGCAACTCCATCTTTGCAAAGTCCTGTACCGTCTCCGGCCCTTCTATTATACAAAACCTGCGAACAAACGAGCCTCAATCTCTCACGTTCCAATTCACCACCAAAAAATCACAAAAAAAGAGCACCAAATCCGGAAGACACCACTAAAAAGGTGGTGCACATCATAAATCAATAGACACATTACGCGGCGGAATTTCTGTCAGCCGATGAATCGGAGTCAACGGAGGCAGCAAAAGACGACGCGTCTGCGTCCGACGCCATGGATCGCCATTTAAGATTGGACTTCAACTTTCCCCGGAGATATCCTCTTGATTCAGATGAATAACACGGCGCCGGCAAATGAGAAATCGTCAAAATCCGAGAACAGAGCATTTCGGCAGCGAAATCGAGGGTTCCAGTCGGCTGAAAACGAACGACGAGTAGGAGAAAGAGTATAATAGTAGCATAGAATCTCTCAACTCTAACTCAACTCAAGTGGCGAGCTGAAGCCATTTTCTATTTGGCGTCGTGGGAAATATAAAAATCTGGTGGGAAAATTAAGGCGCTTACACGTGTGACCCTTTCTATTGGCTGATGGGTCAACTTCATATGTCACTCCAACTTCAAATTAAACAGAATGAATATATTTACGGCAAAAATTTCACTTTTGATCATGTAACTATAGGGTGTGTTACACTTTTCGTCTTTTATCTTTTGAATAAGCGTATTTAATTATGTAGTTTTGATTCGTTTGATACATTTAGTCTTGTAACTATTGATAGAACAATTTTAGTCTTATATGTATTTTACGAAAACACATTTTGTTCTGTAATTTATAGAAGCTGACACTTTTAGTACTACTTTTGACCAGAATAAAAAAAATAATTTTCGAAAAAAAATGCGTGGTGCTCACTCGCATAAGGTGCTGATGTTGTGGGAAATAGAATAAAATCGTATTTTTTCACAAGAATCCCATTCATTCTCAAACCAACATTAACTTTTCCTTTCACCTTGAAACCCTAATTTTCACCCAAATCCTACCAATTCTCGTCCCATTTATGTATCGAGACAAAATTTGTCTAATTCACTTTCATCCCGTACTTAATCCGTCTTGAAGGTGGTGTTTTTTGCTGAAAAAGGAGGCTAGTGAGTAATCAGTAAGTAACAAAAAATGTTTGAGAATTATTCAATTGCAACTGGAGATGACTTGTCTGTTGAGGACATCTTGGACAAATGACATTCAAGAAGAATGTTTCGTTCATGTGAAAATACGGGGTTAGCCAATGATTTTGTTTCTATAATTTATGTTGGTGTTTGTGTAATCATTTGGAGGTTTGGGGAAATTAGGGTTGAAATGAGGAATCAGTGCAAGGCTCATAAAAAGGTATGATAGTGTTTAGTAATTAACGCCTGAAAACAAGTATATTTCTCTATAACCATATTTCACTCGCCAACAAAGCAGGACTAAAAGTGTCAATTTTTATAAATTACAGGATTGAATGTGTTTTCATAAAAAGTATATAGGACTAAAATTCTTATGTCAATAGCTACAGGACTAAATGTATTAAAAATATCAAAATTATGGGACTAAATATATTTATTCAAGAAATAAAGGACGAAAAGTGCAGCACACCTATAGTTACAGGACGAAAAATGAAATTTTGCCTATATTTAATTTTTCCCCTAATTATAGAAGAAAAGTTATTATAGTGTAGACACATTGGTGAAGTCGAGGTTGGGCTGATTTCGCGATTTGAGTTTAGGTAGGGTCCAACATTCAAATAAAGTATATCTTAAAGTATTTTTAGTTCTCAATCTGAATTATGAATTGGTCTACAATATGAATCGTTAAGTTTACTAAGATGGCTTTTAGCTAAAAAACTTTGATACTTAAATCAATTCGATTATAGTTAACGGAGTCACATAACTAGACGTCATAGTCATAAATGCATATTTTGTATTATGTAGCTCTTGATATTTATAATAGGAGTTTGTGTGTCAAGAGTGTATTGATCTATGTGTTTCAAAACACGTTCTTAAAAGGAGTCAAGGATAGACAATATGTATAATGAGTTTCTCGACCCAACCCGAGTAAAAACAAACTCAGGCATGTGTCCTTTTTCGTAATTTTTGACAATTTGAAGGACAAAAGCGTCTTTTCCAAACTTTCAAGTGGGATATTTTAGATAAACAAAATCACCAGATTGTCATTGGATCCCACCTAATAATGCTCTTTTGGACTCAATAGTTTAGTGGTGAGAGTGTAGCGAGTGGGGGTTGGGTGCTGACTTTGATAGATGGAATTGTTGTTGGATGGATACAAATTCTTTTGAGATGGAAAACTCATAAATGTCCTTTCAGATGTGAAATGTTCAAGAATGGATAAATTTTAGGCTCGCATTTTCTTCCCTTGAAAAGGATATTTTGATATGATTAAATTGTTATGTATTTAATATACCAAAAATATTATATAAATTCATAATTCTAGAACATAGTATGTGCCCGTTTGGCCTCATGATTGAACAGACTAAATTTATGTTCGACTGCAAATACAATTTTTTATATCATTTGGCTCTTTTTTCTTGAAATTATTTTTAGAATTACCCGAAACCACGTCTTGATAAAAAACTATCATATATAAGTTTTAATCCCACAATAATTATTTTTTTATCTAGTTACTTTTCTACCAATACCAATTGACATGAGGTTAGTTTTAGAATATTGGAATTGTAATTACAAAAGCCATAATTTTTTTTTTCCAAAATCATCAATTTTGTCATAATCAATTATAAAATTGAATTTTAAATTAATAATAGTCCCAATAAGCAATATAATTTGTTGATTTATACACATTAAATAAACTTGTACGATTGCCAATAAAAAATATTTTTTTATTAATTAATTTTAGTAATTTAATTTATATTTTTTTCATGTTATAGGAGTAATATCAAATAATAAAATGATAAACTATAAAATTTCAAAATATTAAATATGTGAAAAACTATAAATTTTATTAGTGTCAAATTATTCAAATTATATAAAAATTCTAATATCGACTGTAGATATACGATTCTAGAAATAATTTAAAAACATTAGATTTAAATTAAAATTATTATAATGAGAATAAAATAGTCGAGAAATAATTGAACTTATTTAAAAAAAAATAAGTTAAAAAAATCTCAAAATACTCATTTGAAAAGCCGTTTTCAAAATCATCGCAAACACGCCTTTTATCACTTGGTTAAAAAAAATAGAATTGAAATAAATTTTATAATTTAAAAAAGAAAAACAAATTCCCCTTTTGCCCCCATCGAACAACTTCTTCACCATTGATGAGAAAAAATGGATCTGAAATAGAGTGCATACGCAGCCGCCTAACCCTAAAACTGCAAAAAACCCGCTTATAAATATTCCCATCCATTCAGCTCAGCCTCTCTCCTCCTATCAACTCACAGCTTTCTCCTCTGCATTTCTGGAATTCCTCAATCGCTAAACCCCAATTTATATATACACTTGTCTTTTGTATCTATTATTTTCCTTGATTAAAGATCGCTGTGATGACTGCACAAAGTTCAAGCTCAACAGACCGGATCGCCAGAGGCTTCCTTAGCCTTTTGCATGTCGATTCTTCCTTCTTTCCTGAGCGACTTTTCTTTATTTTATTTTGATTTGTTTCTGTTTGGGGAAAAAGTGAAAATGCGATGAGGATTACTAAGCTCCCTCTTCTGAGAATTTTTGGTTGAGGAAAATCGCTGGCAGAATCGAACCATATGTGAACAAGCCATTTCTGAGCAGTCTCTTTTCTCCCGTTTCTTCAATTTATTTTTTTTAATTTTTGGTTCATTTGTTAGCACTTGAAGGATTACAGTCCTCTGAATATGATAAACACGTTCTTCTTTTCTTTTCTTTTCTTTTGAATTTTTGGGGTAAGATACATATTTATAGTTATTTATTAAGTGCGGGACATTAGACATTAGAATATCTATCGGAAGAGTGACAATTTTTTTTGGCAAAATTGCATTTTTGATCCTACTGGACAAGTAATTTGCAACTTTGGTTCTGTATTTTATGGGTTAAAAAGTTTCCTACATAATTTGGTAGGACCAAATCTGATAGGCTTTAAAGATATTCATATCTGCAATGTTTTCTAATCCTATGAGTTCAAAATTACGAGTGTCTGTTTTTAAATTCTATGAATTCAAATTTACGAGTTTCTTGTAGGAATAAAAGTATAATTTTGCTAAAAAAAAAATTAACATTATTTTTTTAATTTCTCCTCGTGTGTGTGTGTTTGTTTTATCTGTTCATATATATTTTCTCTAATTATATAATTTTCTCTCTCCATTTGTTCCAACTTTTATCCATCAAACTTTTTGTCATAAGTAATCAAAAATTATTTTAATAATTAACAAAAAATGATACATAAATATAAATAGGTTTTAAATTTTTGATATAAAATAAATTTAAACACACATGTTGGCAGTGGCAGTGCCACCCCTACTAGTTAGTATTTTAGATTATCAATAGAGATTTCCATGAAAGTGAACACATATTTTCAAAGAGAATCAGGGCATATTGCTTGAATTGTAAATAAATAATGAAAAGAGTATTTCTTTTAGGCCTATAATGCCATGAGCAAGTCCCAAAAATTATTAAAACTCTTGTTGGTTCAGTTGATAAACACAAATTATTTTTTAATAAATAGTTTTGAATTTGATTTTATAAAAGTGACGAATGATTTTTGTGTCGATCAAAAATAAATCATAAAAAAAAAATTGAGAAGGCCAAGAAAAACCCAAGATATTGAGGGCTATGGATAAGATGCATTCTTAAAACAAGTGGGGAAAATAAATGCAAGCACAATTGACACTTAATATTAATTTTGAAAAAATGATCAACTACACTAAAACCTCTATAAATTAATAAATTCTTTAAAATAATAAAATCTTCCGGTCCCGACTTGGGCCTTTGTAAAAAATCATCAAATTCGATAAGATAATAAAATAATAATTTTTTAAAAAATTCTTTTATAAATATTAGGTCCCATTAAAACTCTAAATTAATAATTCATAAATATTACAATTATAAATATTATGGTAATTTACTAAAATATGAAGTCTGTAATGCTTTACGCATTTGATCATTCATGGATGATTTTGCGATGCCTTTTAGATGAGAAGACATGGTTGGGTGTTATAAATTATTTTATTATCATATTGAGATTTATGTAGTATATGTTTCATTCATAATGCATGGATATATTTAATTGGTTATAATAGTTATTTAATTGCAACGAATTAATGTAAACATGTATATTTAAGTAATTCCAATGAGTTGATACATGTGTCTATGAATATAATAGTTAATTGTATACAATGAATTGATATTATACATGAATATATTTAATTAGTTATAAAAAATTGATTGATGCATAAATATAATGAATGAAACATATATGAATTCATTTATTTTCAATACATATGTACTAAATTTGCTGAATTTAAAAAGTCTCTCTTTTAATTAATAAAATATTAATTTATCGATAAATTAATATCTCTCTAAATTAATAAAATTTCATGGTCCCAAGATTATTAATTTATAGAGGTTTTACTGTAATATCAAAGATAAAAGATCAACTTCAACCATTAGCTAAGAGATCATTGGTGTTGAGTAATGAGTACGTCTCTTAACCTCTACCCTTCGTTCCAAATGCCAAATTACATAAAATCCTCATGTGTCTTAAAAACTCAGTAAAATTTTTTTTTTGATTTGAAAATAGGTAAAAAAAAAAAACTTTTATGTTTTATAAATTCAACTCAAACACCCATCTCCGTTATATATGGCTGACAATGTTAATTTTTAATAAAATAACCGTTATGTCCTTACATATTACATATTGTTCTTTTTTTCAATGACCGTTGAATCTTTATTAACTAAATGAGAGCCGTTAGATCTTACTAATTAATCATAATTGTTAGATTTTAAATTTATAAAAAAAATAATGATTTAAATTTATTAAATATATATTATAAAAAATAATTATTTTTTTTAAAAAAAAAAAACCTACCTCGACTCCCCCCGGGCCACCAATCCATCCTAGCTGCCTCCTCCCCCGCCACTCCACATGAAAATACTAATAAAATAAAATAAAAATCCTGAATTCCTGCACCATCGATACTACCCCTACTTCTGGAAAATGCATCTTTGCATTGTCCTCTTTGTCATGAAAATGATTACACTTTTTTTTATTTATTTTTCTATATTAGACATACGGCGTACATCAATTATAAAAACAAATTGAGTGATTTATAAATTTTAAAATATTATCACTTTAATAATATATTTTTAAGATAAAATTATGATACTTATATTCCATTAAAACGGACAATACCTGTCGACGGGTATCAAGTCACAAGCCACATAAAAAATAATAATAACATTATTAATTAGGGTTGTGCTCATAAAGAGTTTATCTCAATCTTATTTTTAAATTATTGAGAGAGAGAGAGAGTCCACTCACAGTCCATCGCTTATTGGGCCGAAGCCCAACAAGGAAACCAAATATCCTCGATTGAGAAATGAATAAACCC
The DNA here is from genome assembly GCF_026168435.1 of Sesamum indicum. Lineage (NCBI taxonomy): Eukaryota > Viridiplantae > Streptophyta > Magnoliopsida > Lamiales > Pedaliaceae > Sesamum > Sesamum indicum. Next base: position 14,523,851 of record NC_142663.1, on the reverse strand, counting down.
TAGATAAGTCCTCTATATAAAGAACAAGAGCAGCGGTCCCTTCTCATGGCTCGTATTCCCTCTTTCAGTTTTTCCTTAGTTTTGTTTCATGTAATTCGAGATGTTGATGAAATTGGTTGAAGGATTATTTCTTTCTTTTGCTTCTTTCTTTTTTTCGTTTTCGATTAAGGAAAAAATGCAGCAGGAGGGAGAATCGCGGTGACGACTCGGAAAATTCAAGCTCAACAGACCGGATTGCAGGTCTCTCTCTTCGGAGATTGTTGCTTGCATGTCGATTACCCCGCTGAACCGAGCGATAACCTCTCTCTCTCTAACTATACGTGTATGGATCTACGTCTGTATCCTTTAATCCGTATTTTTATTCACTGATTCCATTTTTTTGAATTTTTCTTTTGAGCGATTGTTATTGTTATTTGATTGGGGAAATTGTTTTGCGATGAGGATAAAGACGCTCCCTCTTCTGAAATTAAAGTTGAGGATGCTTGCTGGCAGAATCGAACCAATAACTAAATTTGCCGCCACTGAGTAAATCTAATTTCCCTTTTTTTCTATTTTTTCCGACTCATATTTCGCTCATCCGGATTTTTATAAATTTTCTATGAACAGTCAGATTTGATTTTAATTTTTGGTACTTTATTGATGAGGATGAAGCAATATCTTCTATTTCCAACACTTGGACTGAGAGATGAGATCTCATCTCCATTGATGCCACAAAGTTTGCTACTGAATCATGTGGATTATTACCACTAACAACTGCCCAATTCATCATTCGAGTTGTTTTATCTGTTTTTGTTTTGAACTCCTTCCTACTTCACCTTCTTTGTCGATTTTTGTGTTCTATTTTCGACTCGTTTTTAGTTCCATCATTTAAGTTGATTTTTCTCCGACTCTTACGTTCTCATTGCCAAGTTTGCTTGAAAATCAGTGTTTTTATGGTGTGATAGAGGTTGGAAAGGTCATCAAGTGATGAATACATTCATTAATCTTAGGACACCTTTAGACACAGCTTCTTCAGGCTGTGAATGAAAATACTCTTTATTCTGATGATGACCCATTGGATTCAGTTTTCATAATATATCAATGACTCGGACTTAGAAACCCAATTTGCTGACCTGACACGATTGTGCAAGCCATCGGGCTTTCAAGTTCTCAACCTGCCAATAACCCATTTCTCTGAAAGATGAAAGTCTTTAATCACACCAGTTATATTAGAAATGGAATATTACTTAGTTATATTAATCAATAATTTTAGTTTTGATACACACATTGAGAAAATTAAGAAAATAGGATTATTATAAATATGGATAAATTATTTTTACATGAACGGAATAATATGAAGTTTTCTGTTGAAGCGCAAAATTTTGGAACTGCAAGGTATTTATTGTTGGACTATCAATGGTTGCTGGTCACAAAAGTGGATTTAAATTTGAAGTATTACTACTAGAATTCAAAGGAATTGAACTTTTAGTTCCAAATGAAATAATTTAAATAATAGAAACAAATAGAAAAGTCCTAGAGGCAAATTTTGTTCCCAAAATATGGTTAAATTAATGGTTCAAAAATTTCAGTATGGGTAGAAGTAATAAGGATGAATATATTTGACTGACTAATAATTTCATTGATTCGTTCTACACAAATATAGATTGAAAAATGTTGTTTTGAGAGGTTTTTGGTAATTTCACCAATCTTTTAGGACACATGTGTATGGTATTATACTTGATTGATTCTATGTTGTAGTGAAGAGGTATTCACGAGTTTCTAACGTGCCCGGCACCTTTCGAGATCATCCATTTTTGCTATTGATAATTAAAAACTCAGGAGAATGACAAATGATGTATCAATTTTTATAGTCAAAATATTACTCGAGTTTCATATCATTGTGATATATTCAGATGTAAAATTAGGATTAAGGGGTATACTGGTTAAATTCATAATAATAATAAAATATTATTTTACAAGTTAAATTCATATTCAAAAGTAACTGAACCTCATATTCGACCTTTTGTTACTATTCTATAAATGTTTGTTGACTTTGAAGTCATAAAGGATTGGATGATCCTCATTTTGTTGTTGCTATTGTCTTTAATTATTTTGGTGAGAGTTTCTTATTAAATTTCAAAATCTTGGAAGATGGACGTTGTGAATGGTTGAACTATTAGTGGGAGAAAAATCTATGGATGAGTGGTTTAAATTGTGCATAATAAATGAAGTGAAAAATAATTTAGTAAAATATATAATGTTTAAAAATAAAAAATAGATCAAAATCGAGTACAACTCTAGGACCCCATTTGCAATATGCATACTCAATCCATTTATTAACATTAAATAATGAGAATGTGGCAAAAATCTCGCACCATTTTATGATCATCATTATTATTTTATAAACAAAAACCACCGAAATCTATGTACGATGATTTAGGTACTTTTTCATAATTTAAATTCCACCCCTTCTATCCATATGAGATCGATGATGTATCTAAAATTAGATACCAAATCATTTATCCGCTATTTTTTTTGTTTCAACGAGCTGCTTTAATCGCATTTTTATCTTATTTTCGACGAGCTGTTTAATCAGGATCCTCTATGTTTGTCCGAAATACAAATAAGCTCTATATATGGTAAACGAGACGCCTCAAATTAAGGACTAAAATTATAGAATATCTATCTCTCTCTCAAAAATTATCTGGATTGCAATGGACAGTTGAATTTCCAACCTTATTTCTCTCTCATCCCACATATCTCCCAGTCTCTCTCTCTATATATATGGCAGAAGAAAAGAAAATGGCAGAAGCATTGAGATTCTTCATAAGAAAAAACCTTCCAAAATTCTAAGTAAAACAAAAACTGTACATATACATATAAAAATGGAGTTGGAAAGTTGTGATGTTATGAACAATGTGATCAAATACTTGTCTTCCTTTCTCCAAAGGATTGCAGAATCGAACGACGTGTTTGGTGTCCCGTTGAAAACGTCAATCTTTCATGGGTTGACACGGCCAACAATCTCAATCCTGTGCTACATGGAGAGGATCTACAAGTACGCAAACTGCAGCCCGTCGTGCCTCGTCGTGGCGTACATTTACATTGATAGGTTTGTGCAGAAACAACCCCTTTTGCCCATCTCTTCTTTCACTGTGCATCGCCTCCTCATTGCCAGTGTTTTGGTTTCTGCCAAGTTCATGGATGACATGTGAGTTTTCTTCTTCTTCTTGCTTACCTTACCTCTTCAATCCTCTTTCACCAGGAAACAAAGAAAAAAGCCGGTTACCGGTATATTTCGATATGGTTAATACTTTTTCTAACGCAAATTTTAATTTTATAAGGACCAAGAGTGGTAATTTTAGTCTTTTTATGAATTTGTTTTGGCAAATTTTATCATTTTGAAACTTCGTATATTGATTGGAAAAAAAAATTGCTGGAAAAGTGCTTAAGCTGGTCATGTACATGTTACATGTACTTTTCCTGCTATTTGTATTTTTGAAATTATATGATAAAATTATCAAAATAAATTCATTTAGGACTAAACTTGTCAACCTCATGTTTATAGTACTAAGATTGCAATTTTAGCTACTTTTGGTTAATGATTCAACATGTAAAATTAATAGGGGTAATTACGTTTATAATATGTTTACATGAACTATTTTTGTATTTTTGGATAATTATGCATACACCTATTAGAAATGTCAACATAATTAAAACAAACTACCTCTGTTTTTTTAAAATTATGCATACACCTTGCTTTAAAACATCAACATCATTACATAAATTATCCATGTTTTTTGGCTATCAGTGTTGGTTCTATAATTGTATAAAAGATAAAAGTGGTTTATAAAAATAGGCCATAAGTTAGGTGAAAATGTAATTACCCCTAGCTAATAATTATGGAGCAATTATTCAGATATGACCATCTTTAATTTAGGCTTATTGGGGAAAGTCTTTTGTAGTATTTCTTTCCCCCCAAAAAAAAGAAAGAAAAAGAAAAAATCTTTAGTTTTTTTTATTATCTTTACAGTTCATTATTTTTTTCCATATAATTTCTCAATCGAATTTACATTTGCCAAATTCTTTGTTTTCTTAGTTTTGTGTTATCGGTAGAGTTGAGATATTACTGAAAATAGTCATCAGTTTTTCGAAAATAAAAAAATTCAAATTTGTAATCACTACTACCAATGGTTATAGCAATTTTCAAGAAGCAATTATTGGGCTTGCAGCTGTGTATTAGAATATTTGTAATTTTGGATGAAATGATTGAGCAACAATAGCTCAATACCACTGCTCTAAACAACAACAAAATGCTCCCTACAGGTTTTACAACAATGCTTACTATGCCAAAGTAGGAGGAATCAGCACAGCAGAAATGAACCTCCTTGAAATGGACTTCTTGTTTGGCTTAGGATTCCAACTCAGTGTGTCGCCCTCCACATTCCAAACCTATTGCTCTTTCCTCCAAAGAGAAATGCTACTGCAGTCGCCTCCGCTTAATCTACCACCTTCTGCCCTAATTCTTGCAGTACCAGAAACACCCCTTTTTTGCATCAAAGAGGATGGGTCCACACATCAACAACAGCTTGCAGTTTAAGCCTAACTAGGGTGTCAAATTCCAGTTCACATCTTCTATGTTACTGCGTCTCCCATTCCACTTTTTTCACGTATATATGATATGTGTAAAATGTTTTCTTGTAAATGTAGTGGATGTAGATTCTACATATTTTATATAGAGATTTGACAGGTTCCATAGCGATTCTAAATCCCAGTTTGAATATTCTACTTCATAATAGAATTGCATATTATATGCAAACTTTGAGGTATATCTATGTGTGTAAGGTGGGATCTATATGTAAGACGAGACATCAACTTATGTAGATAACTTGGACTGGTTTAAGACACCATGTCCTTTAGTGCAAAGGAGACACCTCGATTTTGCATTAGTCAGGATGTCGGCCAATCGGAATGCCAAAAAGAAGGATGACATTGTATTATTGGAAATGTATTTGAGTGGAATAAATTGTTTCTCTTGACATTGTTGTAAGTAAGAGGCTTGGATGTTATCCACTCTCCATATGATATTTTGTTGTATCGTGCGATTGGTGACTTGGTAAAATTTGGCTCTCTGTCCTTTCTATTCAAATATTCATAATTATTCTGCTAATAAAATTAGTACGGTAGCCTTGTGTAGATTATGGCAAATTGCATGGCACACAACATCAGTCATACGACTGTACATTATAATTTTTTTAATGCAATTTACCTTTACCGAAAAACGATATAATTCAATAAGAGCACATTATGAAAATGTACCCCAATAAGGGTGTGGATGTTTTTTTATTATAGGAATAAACACTCAAGAGATTCTCACTATTTTATATTTAATTACAAGTTACACTTATTAGAATTCTAAAAATGATACGTCCATTATATTATAAAAAAAATTATAATAAAAAAATAATTATCTACTATTAATTTTAAAATAAAATTAATTAGTTGGAAGCCACTTAATTTAAAATTTTCAACAATACTTTTAATTTAATAAAATTGAGGATATTTATTCTATATTATATTTTTATTTTTTGAAATTTGGGTTAGTATTTATATGTTATTCATATGCTATTCATTTTAAATTTTAACGTGCCCTCTACTAATTCATTTTTTTGTTATAAATATATAAGATCTTTCCAATCAAATTAAGCGTGTCAAAATATTATTTGCCTATTTAGTTAGATACATCATTCATCTTCTAAGTAGTTTAGAGGAATTAGAAGTACTATATATATATATATATATATATTGTTAGAGTTAAATATTATAATTAATTCCTTATGTTTCATTTAGAATCATTTTAGTTTCTCAAGTTCATTTCTTGACGTTAACATCTCTAAACTTTAACTTTGTCTCAAATTAATCATTCTGATCAAATTATAATTTGGGATAAAATGATGAGTTTAAATTTTTTTTTCTCACATTAGTCCCTAAATTTGTAAGTTGTCAACGTGGAGTTTAATGGAGAGTTTCTCGGCCCGGCCCATGAAAGTACAATAGGGTGTATTTAGATATTTAACGGGCAAATTTTGTTACCGTTTTGAAACTCACAACACACCCTTCATCCTCCTCCAGCCCCCAGCCTCGGTTTTCTTCTTCTTCAGGTAGGTACTTCTTGTAAGTCATCAACTCAAAACAAGTGAGTTTTATTTAAGTTTCTTGATTTAGGGTTCTTGCATTGTGAAATTAAATGTATCTTGGTTCAATAAATTTGTCTGCCCGACGGAAAACTTTCTTGAAGATCACCGAATTCTTGAATTACACTGTTTTACTCTTTTTTTTTTTTTTCCCTGTACTTTTTTTGACTATATATCTTCCTTGCGTGCCCTAAATGTAGGGAATTCTTGTACTCTCTTTTGTTTGGATGAAGAATGGGAAGGAGTTTCTTTTAACTGACACTGTTGGCTTCATCCAGAAGTTACCAACAAGACTCATATGAACATTTCTCCTATGTCATGGTCATTCCCCGTTATTTCTGATTGTGTTTTGTTATGTTCAGTGAATTAAATCTTGGCTGTTTTATTTAATTGATGTTTCTTTCAACCAATCATTTTTCTTCTAGGTAGCTGCTTGTAGGGCAACTCTGCAAGAGATATATGAGTCATCACTTCTATTACATGTGGTGGATATTAGGTATGATTGACCATTTGAAGAGTAGACTGAAAATCTCAACTATACAGCTCCTAATTACATTGTTCAATTTGGATCAGCCATCCACTGGCAGAGCAACAGATTTAGGCTGTGGAAAAAGTTCTTGCAGAACTTGATACATCATCAATCCCCTAAATTAATTATGTGGAACAAGGTAGTAGGATTTATTTGTCATTTGTTCTTAAATATGCACAATCATTCTTATGTTCTGTTTATAGTTTCTGATTTTCCTATCTGATAACTCGTCAACAATATCGCCGACCCAATAAGATAGTGTGAGAACTCAAGATTGCACTACACAATGATACCACCGTGGTTGAGGATAAGGCATTCAGATTAACTCTCATCCACTTTATTGAGTGTGGGTTGCCTTATATATGTTTCTCTCTAATATATGAACGTGACTTATTGATACATACCCTTGGTAGTAATTGATTTCTTACACGACATTAGACTGACATTAACACAGTGTGCTAACCTAGTGCGGTTGTCACTGACTGAATATGCTTGGTTTTGTTCTTAATTCTCAACTTATTGATGGTTTAGATTTATAACAAACTTCCCTTCAAAATACGAGAGGTTTGACTGGTTGCAATGGAGTGTAAGAGCATCACTTCTTGACTGGTTAATGCATATCTCTACAGGTCGCTAATGCAAAGGATCCGGAAAAGATCAAGTCTGAAGCTAAGAAAAAAAGTGGATGCCATATGCATCTCAGCTTTAACTGGTGAAGGGTTAGATGATTTCTCTGTAATGCAGTCCAGGAAGAACTAAAGGTACTTCTCCATGGCTATCTTGCATAATTACAAATTGGTTTCTGATCTTCTTTTCTCCGTCCTCCTTCAACGGGATATGATGGTGTGGGTGGAAGCTCTGATTCCCTTTGATAAAGGGGAACTCCTATGCAAATTTATCAGGTATTTTCTCTCGGAGGTAATAGGAACAAGGACATGCTAGACTGATTCATAATAAGGAAGCAACTTTTTGCTTTAGAAAATTGTGAATTTGGGTTGAAGAAAGAGAAAAAGAACCTAGAATTTCGCATCATATGTTGGTCCGATTTTGTGCAATTGTAATAATGCAATATAAAGGGTATAGCGGTCGTAGGTTGTCTTCTGCCCATGCTTGAGTCAGTGTCAAATTCACCATAATTTTGACAATGCGATGATAAAGGTTGTAGCATTCTGAGGTGTACTTATGTCCGTGTTTGACTCAATATCCAATTTTTTCTGTTGTTAAACAAAATATAATCTCAGAAACTTCAATGTTTGACAATCATTCGATAGGAATACATCAAAGGATGGAGCTTTGGTTAGAGCTCATGTTCCACTCCGCTTTGCAGGGCTTCTCACTCCAATGAGACAAACTTGAGTGTCATAGCTGTTTTCAGGGCTTCTTCCAAGTTGTTCAAAAAGGTTTGAGCGTTTGAAGAAGGCACGATTTTTGCTGGCCTTGCTGTGATTGATGCTTACAGCTACAGAGACAAGTGGCCATGAATGTATGCATTTTCTGTTCTTTTAATATGAATGTGACTGTAGCAATAATATGAATGTATACATTTTCTGTTTTAGAAAGTTCTTTGCTGGAAGTTATATAATCTAAACGCATGCAAAAATGCAACGGAAATGATTTTCTTTTTTTTTTCTTTTCGGAAAAGATTATTTTCATTGATGTAAAAGGATTATATGTACACTTACAAGCTTTTCACAAAAGTTTTCTTTAGAAATGATTTTGTATCTACGTGAGAGGTTTGTCTAGTGATATCTTTTGAAGTTTTCTGAAAATTCTGTCAATGATTCTTGGTTCTCGTAGGACTTTGGTGCCGAAACTTTTTGGCTCCACTTGTTAACATATGGAGCTATATGAGCAAGATGCTGATGTTCTCAATTACACAATCCAGAGTAAAACTACTGCTTGAAGGTAATGGAAAACCATGTATATCTTCATTTTGATTAGTGACTCTTCGTCTACTTGAGGAGCAGAAAGTAACATTATGTTTGCTGATCAATTTGCCCACTTCATCTCTTAATGCATATATGTGATCCACTGCTAGCTGACCGCCATCCTTCCACTCTCTCTTACTCTTATTTGAACTTGAGCTTAAGTATCTTAATATTCTCTTGGGACTGTGATGGAACTTCTTTATATGTGATCCGCTGAAAGCTCAGTGCCACCATCCATCTCTTACTCTTAATTTAACTCGACTTTTAGTATCTTAATATTCTCTTGGGACTGTGATGAAACTTCCTAAACCAATTAATGGACCAGCAGAATATTTTCTCTCAAGTGCCATCTAGAAAGGTATATTCTTGGTTATGCAGTATCTGTTTTTATGCTTCAAATTAGAGCATGCCGCAGTGACATTTGTGTTGTTTTCTTTTGTGCCTTACTTCATTATTATGTATTAATGCAAAGGATAGATGTCATATGATTTATAGTCTCTTATAGAAGTGTTGTTACTGGTAATTTAGGAGGAATTCTTTCATTTGCAAGTTTTGTTGTTGATATATCATTTTTCAGTAATACTTGTAACATGCGTTTATTTGATTCTACAAGTGAAGCATGTCACTTGGTATATGTAATTCATACTTGTCCTTTACAAGAGCGAGGGCTAGAGTTTGAATTTGGTTTGCTAATTTCGTGCAAAGTAGATAACCTCATATCGATAAGGATTGTGTGGGAATCAAAATTTTAAGTAGGATTTAAATGCTCAATTAAAACATATGTTGGCTGCTAATGTGTGTTTTTTGATGATATTTTAGAACCTAATGGTAGCCTACCTATCTTCATATTCGTCTCTTCTAGTTTCTAACGCAAAAGTAACCAATGCCCCTATTAATTCGTCGTTGTCAATTTTTCTTCCATATTTTGAAATCAAGAAGGTTGAACCATTGAGTTTTACACTTTGTATAATTCAAACCCAATTTTACTGCTCCGATTTCTTTGAAAAGCCGCGTAATCACCATTCTGGTTTGGAAAGAAAAGAATTGTGGGTTTTGGGGCTGCTCAAAATGTGAAGGATGCAAGGGTAGAGTTGAGACCTAAATTGGAGAATAAACCCTCCTCTGTTTTTGTAAATTTGTTCTTGGTTCGTTTGTTGTGTTGGGTTTTCTCTTCATGCGCTTGCCTTAAAATTTTTTGTTTTTGATACATTTGGCATTCTTGTATGGATTTACAAACTCCATGTTGGTTCATGTTATTATCCTCTTATTTTTGCAGGTGTATCATAGAAACATGTGTTGAAAAATCTATTTCATACAATCTTGAATTATTTTATTTTTGAACTTTGAAAATTAAATGCTATGCTAAAATGCGAAACGGTTGTCTAGATGCCAATTTAAAATTTGCTTTTCAAAAGGACTTGGTAAATCTTTTCTGAGTATTATATAATTTCATGAGTTGATAAATAATTTTTGAGGAACAAAGAGTTTTGGTAACATATACAGTGTTTGAAGAACTTTTTTAATTTTTATTTCTAAATAATAATACTGGAAATTAGTTTTCCTCTTTCACTTAAAGATTTGTTTTCCTTGTCAAATTCATGTTCTAAAAATCAATTTTTATCTTTTACTCAAATATTTGTTTTTCTTGTCAAGTGTTTTGTAATAAACTCATGTTTTCGCGATTAGCTTGAAGTACACTTGCAAATATTGAAGACAAATTAACAAAATATTTTGATTAGCAATAGATGAATTCATTTAATTGTTTTTGAATGAATGCACGAAAAGTCACATGTTTTGGACTTTGTGAAATTTGTTATTGAATTTTATTTTCATAAAAGTGATTGAAACTGTTTTTGAAGTTTTTTGGAACATTTTTAAGAAGCATTCAGTTTACTATTTCTAGTCAAATTGCATTCAACGCCATATTTATTCATATTTTCAGAAAACTACATTATTAACTTTTCTTTTGATAAATGATTATTGTGCTGAAACTTGACAAAATGTGTTGAAAATTCTTTTAAGACATTTTTACCAGTAATTTAAAAACGAATAATGAGATTGGCATCTAGAACTGTAACGCAATTTAGTATACGACATTTTATTTTTGAAGTTCACAAATCAACTAATTTGTGATTGTGTGCTATGGAATTTCCAACCATGCTTAGATACACCTCCAAAGTTAAGACGATGAGGATATGAACAAATATGGTGTTTCTGTAAAATTTATACAAGAGTTTTAAATGTATCATAAACAAAAACTTTTAATAAAGCGACATGGGAACAAAACCTAACATAATGAAGAAATCGAGAATAAACCAAAAAAAAACGGTGGAGGGTTACTTCTCATTAAGGCCTCAACTCCAAACTGTCTTGCGCCCGTCATATTTAAAGCGGCCTTAAAATTCGTAATTCTATTGCTTCCAACTTAGAATGTTGAGAACGTGAGAGTTTCATAGAAATCAGACACTTTTGGGTTTGAATTATACAAAGGAAATTGCAATGGTTTCAACTTTACTTGATTCCTAAATATGGGAAAAGTTGATAAAGAAGATGTAAGTTGTTATTGCATGTCATTATGTTGCGTGTTTTTCACTTTAATTGTTAATTCTGTACATGTTTTCTTGTTTTTTTTTTTTTTTTTTCATTCTAACAGCTTAATGTTGGTGAAGATGATCTTGCACCAGCTTTCATGTCAACTCGGGTTCAAGTACCTCGGAGTAGGAGCCCTCTTGCACCAGCAACCATCTATGTAAATAGTCTATTGTAAATAAGAATTAAGTGTGTTCGATAGTACTTTTGCCTTCTTTGTAGTATATGGAAAATTGTTGCTCTGCCCAACAAGGTCCGGCTTATTCTTAGCCAGAGAAATAAAAGTTTTGATTCAAAACCAATTTCTAGTTGTATAATTATTACTTGATTAGCTCCCAAAGCACATCAAAATCAGCTCAACTCAACAATATAGCAAATTGGTACATCACTGAAACTCAAATTCATTGTTTTCGAAAATATTTTTGTTCTGTACTTCTACCACTACTCTGCTTACAATTGGAATATCTTTGAACTCTTCACCATACGAAAGAAACACTGCCAACCAATAGCAAATAAAAAAAAAAAAAAGAGAGAAATCGTTTATAGTATACAATCATCATCAACAAACTATCATCCAAAGAGGTATATCAAGAAAACTTTAAAGGTAGAGTCAATCAGCAAAGCTAGCTTTAATGTGTTCGTACACATCAATAAATTAGGCATTTTATTAGCAACTTTGGAATAGGATGAAGTCTCTAGGCTATACATAACTATAGCTCACGATTATGCCTATGATGGTGATTGTAAAATATATGTCTAAGACCTTGGTTTTAAATGTTCAAAGTTAAGAATTATTGAAATCGGATATCAATGATCTTGTGGGGACTTAACGACGTGATATATGAGTAAGGAAATTTATTCTTTTATGGATACTGTACAAATACATTTTTACAAGTAAATATATTGTTATAGTTAGTCATAAAATATATTAAGTTCATGATATTATTTATGTTTCTGTTATTGAAACATTTATATTATACAATTATATTTTCAAAACAAATTGATAATAATTGCTTTATTGATAAGGAAACTATTTACTTCTATTATTTGTAATTCACTTTCTAAATTTAATTGGTACTACCAAATAAAAAATATTTTTCAAAATTAAAATTGTACTTCGTATTCATGAATTATTATATTTTACTATTTTGTATTCAAGTCAATTAATATGAAAATATAAATAACAATATTAAAAAACGCAATAGTAATATAAAACTAATTAGTCAAAACTCCTTATTGTATATTGTTTTAATAAGAAATTCCATTTAGTAAATTATTGATAAGAGATTGCAGGGTTGGGCTTCGATTCGGCTGTCATTTGCAGCTAGAATTCAACTCATTAAATCAGTATTCATGTCACTATAATTTATTGTGCTATGACATTTATTTTGCCAAAAGGAGTTAATAAGGAAATAGAGAAACGGTTCAGCCAGTTCCTGTGGAATGGTGCATCAACCTTTGGATATCCGAAGGTTTTCTGGAATCAAGTGTGTCATCCGGTGGAAGACGGAGGACAGGGAATCATGAATGTAGCAGCCCTCAATCGGACTCTTATGAGTAGACATATCTGTAGAATAGTAAGTAGATTCCGCGGTTCTATATGGGTAACATGGATTTACATCATGAGACTTCAAGGCAAATCTATATGCACAGTTGAGGCCAATTCCGGGGCATGAGGTTTGCGCAAATTGCCTAGACTTTGACATATACTACAACCTCATATCCATTATAAGATCGGTAATGGAGAATTAATATGTATATATATATATATATGTCAGGATCCTTGACATCTTATGGGGATTTTAATGACTATATTTCCACACGACCCATATCACACTCACACACGGGCGGATATGCTCCTTAGAGAGGTTATTCACAATGGAGTATGGCATTGGCCATTGCTGCTCACACCCAAACACACACAGGCGGACATTATTATGTTGGACATCATTCAAAGTTTGCCTCCACTACGTGGCACACACGACTCGATCACTCTGAGGGGAGGCCCCTACACCAACAGGAGGGTGTATGACATTTTTCGTTCTTCAGGCCCAAAGGTAGGTTGGTATTCACTCCTTATGGGCCCATTCAAAATCCCCCGGAATTCGTTTGTCTTATGGCTAGCTCTACATGAACGATTCTCGACCATGAATCGTCCGTGGTTACAATATTTTAATAGAAATTGTGTTCTTTGCTCGTTGGATACGCTGGAGACTCATTAATACTTGCTATTTTCTTGCCCTTATTCAAAGCAGTGTGTTCGAATCTTACGCAGGAAGGTTCGATTTGCATGGACAAATAGAGGATGGATGATTGATGTGATGATTGCTGCGCGAAAGTGGCGAGGAAAGCATGTAGTTAACACCGCCTATCGCAACCTTTTAGCATCTCTAGTATATCCCATTTGGCAGGAGAGCAATAGGAGGAAATTTCAGCAATTGGATCGAGACCCGTCGGCATTGGCTAACATTATTTTAGACAAAAATAGATTACGTATACTTAGTGCAGAATTGCCGAATAAAATTAGTACGTTAGCCTTGTGTAGATTATAGCAAATTCCATGGCACACAACATCAGCCATACGACTGTACATTATAATTTTTTTAATGCAATTTACCTTTAACGAAAAACGATATAATTCAATAAGAGCACATTATGAAAATGTACCCCAATAAGGGTGTGGATGTTTTTTTATTATAGGAATAAACACTCAAGAGATTCTCACTATTTTATATTTAATCACAAGTTACACTTATTAGAATTCTAAAAATGATACGTCCATTATATTATAAAAAAAATTATAATAAAAAAATAATTATCTACTATTAATTTTAAAATAAAATTAATTAGTTGGAAGCCACTTAATTTAAAATTTTCAACAATACTTTTAATTTAATAAAATTGAGGATATTTATTCTATATTATATTTTTATTTTTTGAAATTTGGGTTAGTATTTATATGTTATTCATATGCTATTCATTTTAAATTTTAACGTGCCCTCTACTAATTCATTTTTTTGTTATAAATATATAAGATCTTTCCAATCAAATTAAGCGTGTCAAAATATTATTTGCCTATTTAGTTAGATACATCATTCATCTTCTAAGTAGTTTAGAGGAATTAGAAGTACTATATATATATATATATATATATATATATTGTTAGAGTTAAATATTATAGTTAATTCCTTATGTTTCATTTAGAATCATTTTAGTTTCTCAAATTCATTTGTTGACGTTAACATCTCTAAACTTTAATTTTGTCTCAAATTGATCATTCTGACCAAATTATAATTGGGGATAAAATGATCAGTTTAGATTTTTTTTTTCTCACTTTAGTCCCTAAATTTGTAAGTTGTCAACGTGGAGTTAGTGTCACTACAGACATGAAAAATCAGATACATAGAGTGAAGATTTGTTCCTATTTAAGAACTAAAATTGGTATTATATCTACAATATAAAAAGTTTTATTTAAATCAGTTCGTTCAAAATACACAGTTGATACGATAAATATGCTATATTTTACATGTAATAGATCACTTTTCTTAAATTGTACATCAATTACCTGACAAATATATTATATTTTTTGTGTAATTGTTTGATGTTTGATTAAATTCAATTTAAATTACAAAAAATTTACGCAGAACACTCCTCGTGATACATTATGATGGAGCTAATTTCTTGTAATGTATCTTCCAAGGGAAAAATAGTCACTTCATATTATGCTCTTTTTTTTTTATTGATTTTTTATTATATTTTTAATTTTGGGTTATTTATTTTCTTAATGAGAAGTTCAAAACTAATATATTTCAATAATGAGTGAAATTTTATAATGATTGTAAACAAATATTATGTGATACATTATTATCACACAATAGTAATGTAGTTTTGTGATTATTATATATATATATGTATATAATCGGAGGCCCAAGTTATGTCAAACACATTTTATTACTAAGCCCCAATAATTGTTGTTATTGGACCCTAGTTTAATGGAGAGTGACCCGGCCCGGCCCAAGAAAGTACAATAGGGTGTATTTAGATATTTAACGGGCAAATTTTGTTTTACCGTTGTGAAACTCACAACACACCCTTCATCCTCCTCCAGCCCCCAGCCTCGGTTTTCTTCTTCTTCAGGTAGGTACTTCTTGTAAGTCATCAACTCAAAACAAGTGAGTTTTATTTAAGTTTCTTGATTTAGGGTTCTTGCATTGTGAAATTAAATGTATCTTGGTTCAATAAATTTGTCTGCCCGACGGAAAACTTTCTTGAAGATCACCGAATTCTTGAATTACACTGTTTTACTCTTTTTTTTTTTTTTTTCCCTGTACTTTTTTTGGCTATATATCTTCCTTGGGTGCCCTAAATGTAGGGAATTCTTGTACTCTCTTTTGTTTGGATGAAGAATGGGAAGGAGTTTCTTTTAACTGACACTGTTGGCTTCATCCAGAAGTTACCAACAACACTCATATGAACATTTCTCCTATGTCATGGTCATTCCCCGTTATTTCTGATTGTGTTTTGTTATGTTCAGTGAATTAAATCTTGGCTGTTTTATTTAATTGATGTTTCTTTCAACCAATCATTTTTCTTCTAGGTAGCTGCTTGTAGGGCAACTCTGCAAGAGACATATGAGTCATCACTTCTAGTACATGTGGTGGATATTAGGTATGATTGACCATTTGAAGAGTAGACTGCAAATCTCAACTATACAGCTCCTAATTACATTGTTCAATTTGGATCAGCCATCCAGTGGCAGAGCAACAGATTGACGCTGTGGAAAAAGTTCTACCAGAACTTGATACATCATCAATCCCCTAAATTAATTATGTGGAACAAGGTAGTGGGATTTATTTGTCATTTTTTCTTAAATATGCACAATTTTGAGGAGCGACGTTGAGGTTAGCTCAATCATTCTTATGTTCTGTTTATAGTTTTTGGTTTTCCTATCTGATAACTCGTCAACAATATCCCCGACCCAATAAGATAGTGCGAAAACTCAAGATTGCACTACACAATGATACCACCGTGGTTGAGGATAAGGCATTCAGATTAACTCCATCCACTTTATTGAGTGTGGGTTGCCTTATATATGTTTCTCTCTAATATATGAACGTGACTTATTGATACATACCCTTGGTAGTAATTGATTTCTTACACGACATTAGACTGACATTAACACAGTGTGCGAACCTAGTGTGGTTGTCACTGACTGAATATGCTTGGTTTTGTTCTTAATTCTCAACTTATTGATGGTTTAGATTTATAACAAACTTCGATTCAAAATACGAGAGGTTTGACTGGTTGCAATGGAGTGTAAGAGCATCACTTCCTGACTGGTTAATGCATATCTCTACAGGTCGCTAATGCAAAGGATCCGGAAAAGATCAAGTCTGAAGCTAAGAAAAAAAGTGGATGCCATATGCATCTCTGCTTTAACTGGTGAAGGGTTAGATGATTTCTCTGTAATGCAGTTCAGGAAGAACTAAAGGTACTTCTCCATGGCTATCTTGCATAATTACAAATTGGTTTCTGATCTTCTTTTCTCCGTCCTCTTTTATATGGGACATGTCTACCAGTAGATTGAATGTTCTTATGTGGTCCTTGACTTTTT
Organism: Sesamum indicum; assembly: GCF_026168435.1. Taxonomy (NCBI): domain Eukaryota; kingdom Viridiplantae; phylum Streptophyta; class Magnoliopsida; order Lamiales; family Pedaliaceae; genus Sesamum; species Sesamum indicum. The sequence continues at coordinate 14,507,018 of NC_142663.1, read as the reverse complement.
CCTTCAACGGGATATGATGGTGTGGGTGGAAGCTCTGATTCCCTTTGATAAAGGGGAACTCCTATGCAAATTTATCTGGTATTTTCTCTCGGAGGTAATAGGAACAAGGATATGCTAGACTGATTCATAATAAGGAAGCAACTTTTTGCTTTAGAAAATTGTGAATTCGGGTTGAAGAAAGAGAAAAAGAACCTAGAATTTCGCATCATATGTTGGTCCGATTTTGTGCAATTGTAATAATGCGATATAAAGGGTATAGCGGTCGTAGGTTGTCTTCTGCCCATGCTTGAGTCAGTGTCAAATTCACCATAATTTTGACAATGCGATGATAAAGGTTGTAGCATTCTGAGGTGTACTTATTATGTCCGTGTTTGACTGAATATCCAATTTTTTCTGTTGTTGAACAAAATATAATGTCATAAACTTCAATGTTTGACAATCATTCGATAGGAATACATCAAAGGATGGAGCTTTGGTTAGAGCTCATGTTCCACTCCGCTTTGCAAGGCTTCTCACTCCAATGAGACAAACTTGAGTGTCATAGCTGTTTTCAGGGCTTCTTCCAAGTTGTTCAAAAAGGTTTGAGCTTTTGAAGAAGGCACGATTTTTGCTGGCCTTGCTGTGATTGATGCTTACAGCTACAGAGACAAGTGGCCATGAATGTATGCATTTTCTGTTCTTTTAATATGAATGTGACTGTAGCAATAATATGAATGTATGCATTTTCTGTTTTAGAAAGTTCTTTGCTGGAAGTTATATAATCTAAACGCATGCAAAAATGCAACGGAAATGATTTTCTTTTTTTTTTTTCTTTTCGGAAAAGATTATTTTCATTGATGTAAAAGGATTATATGTACACTTACAAGCTTTCCACAAAAGTTTTCTTTAGAAATGATTTTGTATCTATGTGAGAGGTTTGTCTAGTGATATCTTTTGAAGTTTTCTGAAAATTCTGTCAGTGATCCTCTGTTCTCGTAGGACTTTGGTGCCGAAACTTTTTGGCTCCACTTGTTAACATATGGAGCTATATGAGCAAGATGCTGATGTTGTCAATTACACAATCCAGAGTAAAACTACTGCTTGAAGGTAATGGAAAACCATGTATATCTTCATTTTGATTAGTGACTCTTCGTCTACTTGAGGAGCAGAAAGTAACATTATGTTTGCTGATTAATTTGCCTACTTCATCTCTTAATGCATATATGTGATCCACTGCTAGCTGACCGCCATCCTTCCACTCTCTCTTACTCTTATTTGAACTTGAGTTTAAGTATCTTAATATTCTCTTGGGACTGTGATGGAACTTCTTTATATGTGATCCGCTGAAAGCTCAGTGCCACCATCCATCTCTTACTCTTAATTTAACTCGACTTTTAGTATCTTAATATTCTCTTGGGACTGTTGAAACTTCCTAAACCAATTAATGGACCAGTAGAATATTTTCTCTCAAGTGCCATCTAGAAAGGTATCTTCTTGCATGCAGTATCTGTTTTTATGCTTCAAATTAGAGCATGCCGCAATGACATTTGTGTTGTTTTCTTTTGTGCCTTACTTCATTATTATGTATTAATGCAAAGGATAGATGTCATACGATTTATAGTCTCTTATAGAAGTGTTGTTACTGGTAATTTAGGAGGAATTCTTTTATTTGCAAGTTTTGTTGTTGATATATCATTTTTCAGTAATACTTGTAACATGCGTTTATTTGATTCTACAAGTGAAGCATGTCACTTGGTATATGTGATTCATACTTGTCCTTTACAAGAGCGAGGGCTAGAGTTTGAATTTGGTTTGCTAATTTTGTGCAAAGTAGATAACCTCATATCGATAAGGATTGTGTGGGAATCAAAAGTTTAAGTAGGATTTAAATGCTCAATTAAAACATATGTTGGCTGCTAATGTGTGTTTTTTGATGATATTTTAGAACCTAATGGTAGCCTACCTATCTTCATATTCGTCTCTTCTAGTTTCTAACGAAAAAGCAACCAATGCCCCTATTAATTCTTCGTTGTCAATTTTTCTTCCATATTTTGAAATCAAGAAGGTTGAACCATTGAGTTTTACACTTTGTATAATTCAAACCCAATTTTACTGCTCCGATTTCTTTGAAAAGCCGCGTAATCACCATTCTGGTTTGGAAAGAAAAGAATTGTGGGTTTTGGGGCTGCTCAAAATGTGAAGGATGCAAGGGTAGAGTTGAGACCTAAATTGGAGAATAAACCCTCCTCTGTTTTTGTAAATTTGTTCTTGGTTCGTTTGTTGTGTTGGGTTTTCTCTTCATGCGCTTGCCTTAAAATTTTTTGTTTTTGATACATTTGGCATTCTTGTATGGATTTACAAACTCCATGTTGGTTCATGTTATTATCCTCTTATTTTTGCAGGTGTATCATAGAAACATGTGTTGAAAAATCTATTTCATACAATCTTGAATTATTTTATTTGTGAACTTTGAAAATTAAATGCTATGCTAAAATGCGAAACGGTTGTCTAGATGCCAATTTAAAATTTGCTCTTTAAAAGGACTTGGTAAATCTTTTCTGAGTATTATATAATTTCATGAGTTGATAAATAGTTTTTGAGGAACAAAGAGTTTTGGTAACATATACAGTGTTTGAAGAACTTTTTAATTCTTATTTCTAAATAATAATACTGGAAATTAGTTTTCCTCTTTCACTTAAAGATTTGTTTTCCTTGTCAAATTCATGTTCTAAAAATCAATTTTTATCTTTTACTCAAATATTTATTTTTCTTGTCAAGTGTTTTGTAATAAACTCATGTTTTCGCGATTAGCTTGAAGTACACTTGCAAAAGACAAATTAACAAAATATTTTGATTAGCAATAGATGAATTCATTTAATTGTTTTTGAATGAATGCACGAAAAGTCACATGTTTTGGAATTTGTGAAATTTGTTATTGAATTTTATTTTCATAAAAGTGATTGAAACTGTTTTTGAAGTTTTTTGGAACATTTTTAAGAAGCATTCAGTTTACTATTTCTAGTCAAATTGCATTCAACGCCATATTTATTCATATTTTCAGAAAACTACATTATTAACTTTTCTTTTGATAAATGATTATTGTGCTGAAACTTGACAAAATGTGTTGAAAATTCTTTTAAGATATTTTTACCAGTAATTTAAAAACGAATAATGAGATTGGCATCTAGAACTGTAACGCAATTTAGTATACGACATTTTATTTTTGAAGTTCACAAATCAACTAATTTGTGATTGTGTGCTATGGAATTTCCAACCATGCTTAGATACACCTCCAAAGTTAAGACGATGAGGATATGAACAAATATGGTGTTTCTGTAAAATTTATACAAGAGTTTTAAATGTATCATAAACAAAAACTTTTAATAAAGCGACATGGGAACAAAACCTAACATAATGAAGAAATCGAGAATAAACCAAAAAAAAACGGTGGAGGGTTACTTCTCATTAAGGCCTCAACTCCAAACTGTCTTGCGCCCGTCATATTTAAAGCGGCCTTAAAATTCGTAATTCTATTGCTTCCAACTTAGAATGTTGAGAACGTGAGAGTTTCATAGAAATCAGACACTTTTGGGTTTGAATTATACAAAGGAAATTGCAATGGTTTCAACTTTACTTGATTCCTAAATATGGGAAAAGTTGATAAAGAAGATGTAAGTTGTTATTGCATGTCATTATGTTGCGTGTTTTTCACTTTAATTGTTAATTCTGTACATGTTTTCTTGTTTTTTTTTGTTTTCATTCTAACAGCTTAATGTTGGTGAAGATGATCTTGCACCAGCTTTCATGTCAACTCGGGTTCAAGTACCTCGGAGTAGGAGCCCTCTTGCACCAGCAACCATCTATGTAAATAGTCTATTGTAAATAAGAATTAAGTGTGTTCGATAGTACTTTTGCCTTCTTTGTAGTATATGGAAAATTGTTGCTCTGCCCAACAAGGTCCGGCTTATTCTTAGCCAGAGAAATAAAAGTTTTGATTCAAAACCAATTTCTAGTTGTATAATTATTACTTGATTAGCTCCCAAAGCACATCAAAATCAGCTCAACTCAACAATATAGCAAATTGGTACATCACTGAAACTCAAATTCATTGTTTTCGAAAATATTTTTGTTCTGTACTTCTACCACTACTCTGCTTACAATTGGAATATCTTTGAACTCTTCACCATACGAAAGAAACACTGCCAACCAATAGCAAATAAAAAAAAAAAAGAAAGAGAGAAATCGTTTATAGTATACAATCATCATCAACAAACTATCATCCAAAGAGGTATATCAAGAAAACTTTAAAGGTAGAGTCAATCAGCAAAGCTAGCTTTTATGTGTTCGTACACATCAATAAATTAGGCATTTTATTAGCAACTTTGGAATAGGATGAAGTCTCTAGGCTATACATAACTATAGCTCACGATTATGCCTATGATGGTGATTGTAAAATATATGCTTAAGACCTTGGTTTTAAATGTTCAAAGTTAAGAATTATTGAAATCGGATATCAATGATCTTGTGGGGACTTAACGACGTGATATATGAGTAAGGAAATTTATTCTTTTATGGATACTGTACAAATACATTTTTACAAGTAAATATATTATTATAGTTAGTCATAAAATATATTAAGTTCATGATATTATTTATGTTTCTGTTATTGAAACATTTTATTATACAATTATATTTTCAAAACAAATTGATAATAATTGCTTTATTGATAAGGAAACTATTTACTTCTATTATTTGTAATTCACTTTCTAAATTTAATTGGTACTACCAAATAAAAAATATTTTTCAAAATTAAAATTATACTTCGTATTCATGAATTATTATATTTTACTATTTTGTATTCAAGTCAATTAATATGAAAATATAAATAACAATATTAAAAAACGCAATAGTAATATAAAACTAATTAGTCAAAACTCCTTATTGTATATTGTTTTAATAAGAAATTCCATTTAGTAAATTATTGATAAGAGATTGCAGGGTTGGGCTTCGATTCGTCTGTCATTTGCAGCTAGAATTCAACTCATTAAATCAGTATTCATGTCACTATAATTTATTGTGCTATGACATTTATTTTGCCAAAAGGAGTTAATAAGGAAATAGAGAAACGGTTCAGCCAGTTCCTGTGGAATGGTGCATCAACCTTTGGATATCCGAAGGTTTTCTGGAATCAAGTGTGTCATCCGGTGGAAGAAGGAGGACAGGGAATCATGAATGTAGCAGCCCTCAATCGGACTCTTATGAGTAGACATATCTGTAGAATAGTAAGTAGATTCCGCGGTTCTATATGGGTAACATGGATTTACATCATGAGACTTCAAGGCAAATCTATATGCACAGTTGAGGCCAATTCCGGGGCATGGGGTTGGCGCAAATTGCCTAGACTTTGACGTATACTACAACCTCATATCCATTATAAGATCGGTAATGGAGAATTAATATATATATATATATATATATATATATATATGTCAGGATCCTTGGCATCTTATGGGGATTTTAAAGACTATATTTCCACACAACCCATATCACACCCACACACGGGCGGATATGCTCCTTAGAGAGGTTATTCACAATGGAGTATGGCATTGGCCATTGCTGCTCACACCCAAACACACACAGGCGGACATTATTATGTTGGACATCATTCAAAGTTTGCCTCCACTACGTGGCACACACGACTCGATCACTCTGAGGGGAGGCCCCTACACCAACAGGAGGGTGTATGACATTTTTCGTTCTTCAGGCCCAAAGGTAGGTTGGTATTCACTCCTTATGGGCCCATTCAAAATCCCCCGGAATTCGTTTGTCTTATGGCTAGCTCTACATGAACGATTCTCGACCATGAATCGTCCGTGGTTACAATATTTTAATAGAAATTGTGTTCTTTGCTCGTTGGATACGCTGGAGACTCATTAATACTTGCTATTTTCTTGCCCTTATTCAAAGCAGTGTGTTCGAATCTTACGCAGGAAGGTTCGATTTGCATGGACAAATAGAGGATGGATGATTGATGTGATGATTGCTGCGCGAAAGTGGCGAGGAAAGCATGTAGTTAACACCGCCTATCGCAACCTTTTAGCATCTCTAGTATATCCCATTTGGCAGGAGAGCAATAGGAGGAAATTTCAGCAATTGGATCGAGACCCGTCGGCATTGGCTAACATTATTTTAGACAAAAATAGATTACGTATACTTAGTGCAGAATTGCCGAATAAAATTAGTACGTTAGCCTTGTGTAGATTATAGCAAATTCCATGGCACACAACATCAGCCATACGACTGTACATTATAATTTTTTTAATGCAATTTACCTTTAACGAAAAACGATATAATTCAATAAGAGCACATTATGAAAATGTACCCCAATAAGGGTGTGGATGTTTTTTTATTATAGGAATAAACACTCAAGAGATTCTCACTATTTTATATTTAATCACAAGTTACACTTATTAGAATTCTAAAAATGATACGTCCATTATATTATAAAAAAAATTATAATAAAAAAATAATTATCTACTATTAATTTTAAAATAAAATTAATTAGTTGGAAGCCACTTAATTTAAAATTTTCAACAATACTTTTAATTTAATAAAATTGAGGATATTTATTCTATATTATATTTTTATTTTTTGAAATTTGGGTTAGTATTTATATGTTATTCATATGCTATTCATTTTAAATTTTAACGTGCCCTCTACTAATTCATTTTTTTGTTATAAATATATAAGATCTTTCCAATCAAATTAAGCGTGTCAAAATATTATTTGCCTATTTAGTTAGATACATCATTCATCTTCTAAGTAGTTTAGAGGAATTAGAAGTACTATATATATATATATATATATATATATATATATTGTTAGAGTTAAATATTATAGTTAATTCCTTATGTTTCATTTAGAATCATTTTAGTTTCTCAAATTCATTTGTTGACGTTAACATCTCTAAACTTTAATTTTGTCTCAAATTGATCATTCTGACCAAATTATAATTGGGGATAAAATGATCAGTTTAGATTTTTTTTTTCTCACTTTAGTCCCTAAATTTGTAAGTTGTCAACGTGGAGTTAGTGTCACTACAGACATGAAAAATCAGATACATAGAGTGAAGATTTGTTCCTATTTAAGAACTAAAATTGGTATTATATCTACAATATAAAAAGTTTTATTTAAATCAGTTCGTTCAAAATACACAGTTGATACGATAAATATGCTATATTTTACATGTAATAGATCACTTTTCTTAAATTGTACATCAATTACCTGACAAATATATTATATTTTTTGTGTAATTGTTTGATGTTTGATTAAATTCAATTTAAATTACAAAAAATTTACGCAGAACACTCCTCGTGATACATTATGATGGAGCTAATTTCTTGTAATGTATCTTCCAAGGGAAAAATAGTCACTTCATATTATGCTCTTTTTTTTTTATTGATTTTTTATTATATTTTTAATTTTGGGTTATTTATTTTCTTAATGAGAAGTTCAAAACTAATATATTTCAATAATGAGTGAAATTTTATAATGATTGTAAACAAATATTATGTGATACATTATTATCACACAATAGTAATGTAGTTTTGTGATTATTATATATATATATGTATATAATCGGAGGCCCAAGTTATGTCAAACACATTTTATTACTAAGCCCCAATAATTGTTGTTATTGGACCCTAGTTTAATGGAGAGTGACCCGGCCCGGCCCAAGAAAGTACAATAGGGTGTATTTAGATATTTAACGGGCAAATTTTGTTTTACCGTTGTGAAACTCACAACACACCCTTCATCCTCCTCCAGCCCCCAGCCTCGGTTTTCTTCTTCTTCAGGTAGGTACTTCTTGTAAGTCATCAACTCAAAACAAGTGAGTTTTATTTAAGTTTCTTGATTTAGGGTTCTTGCATTGTGAAATTAAATGTATCTTGGTTCAATAAATTTGTCTGCCCGACGGAAAACTTTCTTGAAGATCACCGAATTCTTGAATTACACTGTTTTACTCTTTTTTTTTTTTTTTTCCCTGTACTTTTTTTGGCTATATATCTTCCTTGGGTGCCCTAAATGTAGGGAATTCTTGTACTCTCTTTTGTTTGGATGAAGAATGGGAAGGAGTTTCTTTTAACTGACACTGTTGGCTTCATCCAGAAGTTACCAACAACACTCATATGAACATTTCTCCTATGTCATGGTCATTCCCCGTTATTTCTGATTGTGTTTTGTTATGTTCAGTGAATTAAATCTTGGCTGTTTTATTTAATTGATGTTTCTTTCAACCAATCATTTTTCTTCTAGGTAGCTGCTTGTAGGGCAACTCTGCAAGAGACATATGAGTCATCACTTCTAGTACATGTGGTGGATATTAGGTATGATTGACCATTTGAAGAGTAGACTGCAAATCTCAACTATACAGCTCCTAATTACATTGTTCAATTTGGATCAGCCATCCAGTGGCAGAGCAACAGATTGACGCTGTGGAAAAAGTTCTACCAGAACTTGATACATCATCAATCCCCTAAATTAATTATGTGGAACAAGGTAGTGGGATTTATTTGTCATTTTTTCTTAAATATGCACAATTTTGAGGAGCGACGTTGAGGTTAGCTCAATCATTCTTATGTTCTGTTTATAGTTTTTGGTTTTCCTATCTGATAACTCGTCAACAATATCCCCGACCCAATAAGATAGTGCGAAAACTCAAGATTGCACTACACAATGATACCACCGTGGTTGAGGATAAGGCATTCAGATTAACTCCATCCACTTTATTGAGTGTGGGTTGCCTTATATATGTTTCTCTCTAATATATGAACGTGACTTATTGATACATACCCTTGGTAGTAATTGATTTCTTACACGACATTAGACTGACATTAACACAGTGTGCGAACCTAGTGTGGTTGTCACTGACTGAATATGCTTGGTTTTGTTCTTAATTCTCAACTTATTGATGGTTTAGATTTATAACAAACTTCGATTCAAAATACGAGAGGTTTGACTGGTTGCAATGGAGTGTAAGAGCATCACTTCCTGACTGGTTAATGCATATCTCTACAGGTCGCTAATGCAAAGGATCCGGAAAAGATCAAGTCTGAAGCTAAGAAAAAAAGTGGATGCCATATGCATCTCTGCTTTAACTGGTGAAGGGTTAGATGATTTCTCTGTAATGCAGTTCAGGAAGAACTAAAGGTACTTCTCCATGGCTATCTTGCATAATTACAAATTGGTTTCTGATCTTCTTTTCTCCGTCCTCTTTTATATGGGACATGTCTACCAGTAGATTGAATGTTCTTATGTGGTCCTTGACTTTTTCCTTCAACGGGATATGATGGTGTGGGTGGAAGCTCTGATTCCCTTTGATAAAGGGGAACTCCTATGCAAATTTATCTGGTATTTTCTCTCGGAGGTAATAGGAACAAGGATATGCTAGACTGATTCATAATAAGGAAGCAACTTTTTGCTTTAGAAAATTGTGAATTCGGGTTGAAGAAAGAGAAAAAGAACCTAGAATTTCGCATCATATGTTGGTCCGATTTTGTGCAATTGTAATAATGCGATATAAAGGGTATAGCGGTCGTAGGTTGTCTTCTGCCCATGCTTGAGTCAGTGTCAAATTCACCATAATTTTGACAATGCGATGATAAAGGTTGTAGCATTCTGAGGTGTACTTATTATGTCCGTGTTTGACTGAATATCCAATTTTTTCTGTTGTTGAACAAAATATAATGTCATAAACTTCAATGTTTGACAATCATTCGATAGGAATACATCAAAGGATGGAGCTTTGGTTAGAGCTCATGTTCCACTCCGCTTTGCAAGGCTTCTCACTCCAATGAGACAAACTTGAGTGTCATAGCTGTTTTCAGGGCTTCTTCCAAGTTGTTCAAAAAGGTTTGAGCTTTTGAAGAAGGCACGATTTTTGCTGGCCTTGCTGTGATTGATGCTTACAGCTACAGAGACAAGTGGCCATGAATGTATGCATTTTCTGTTCTTTTAATATGAATGTGACTGTAGCAATAATATGAATGTATGCATTTTCTGTTTTAGAAAGTTCTTTGCTGGAAGTTATATAATCTAAACGCATGCAAAAATGCAACGGAAATGATTTTCTTTTTTTTTTTTCTTTTCGGAAAAGATTATTTTCATTGATGTAAAAGGATTATATGTACACTTACAAGCTTTCCACAAAAGTTTTCTTTAGAAATGATTTTGTATCTATGTGAGAGGTTTGTCTAGTGATATCTTTTGAAGTTTTCTGAAAATTCTGTCAGTGATCCTCTGTTCTCGTAGGACTTTGGTGCCGAAACTTTTTGGCTCCACTTGTTAACATATGGAGCTATATGAGCAAGATGCTGATGTTGTCAATTACACAATCCAGAGTAAAACTACTGCTTGAAGGTAATGGAAAACCATGTATATCTTCATTTTGATTAGTGACTCTTCGTCTACTTGAGGAGCAGAAAGTAACATTATGTTTGCTGATTAATTTGCCTACTTCATCTCTTAATGCATATATGTGATCCACTGCTAGCTGACCGCCATCCTTCCACTCTCTCTTACTCTTATTTGAACTTGAGTTTAAGTATCTTAATATTCTCTTGGGACTGTGATGGAACTTCTTTATATGTGATCCGCTGAAAGCTCAGTGCCACCATCCATCTCTTACTCTTAATTTAACTCGACTTTTAGTATCTTAATATTCTCTTGGGACTGTTGAAACTTCCTAAACCAATTAATGGACCAGTAGAATATTTTCTCTCAAGTGCCATCTAGAAAGGTATCTTCTTGCATGCAGTATCTGTTTTTATGCTTCAAATTAGAGCATGCCGCAATGACATTTGTGTTGTTTTCTTTTGTGCCTTACTTCATTATTATGTATTAATGCAAAGGATAGATGTCATACGATTTATAGTCTCTTATAGAAGTGTTGTTACTGGTAATTTAGGAGGAATTCTTTTATTTGCAAGTTTTGTTGTTGATATATCATTTTTCAGTAATACTTGTAACATGCGTTTATTTGATTCTACAAGTGAAGCATGTCACTTGGTATATGTGATTCATACTTGTCCTTTACAAGAGCGAGGGCTAGAGTTTGAATTTGGTTTGCTAATTTTGTGCAAAGTAGATAACCTCATATCGATAAGGATTGTGTGGGAATCAAAAGTTTAAGTAGGATTTAAATGCTCAATTAAAACATATGTTGGCTGCTAATGTGTGTTTTTTGATGATATTTTAGAACCTAATGGTAGCCTACCTATCTTCATATTCGTCTCTTCTAGTTTCTAACGAAAAAGCAACCAATGCCCCTATTAATTCTTCGTTGTCAATTTTTCTTCCATATTTTGAAATCAAGAAGGTTGAACCATTGAGTTTTACACTTTGTATAATTCAAACCCAATTTTACTGCTCCGATTTCTTTGAAAAGCCGCGTAATCACCATTCTGGTTTGGAAAGAAAAGAATTGTGGGTTTTGGGGCTGCTCAAAATGTGAAGGATGCAAGGGTAGAGTTGAGACCTAAATTGGAGAATAAACCCTCCTCTGTTTTTGTAAATTTGTTCTTGGTTCGTTTGTTGTGTTGGGTTTTCTCTTCATGCGCTTGCCTTAAAATTTTTTGTTTTTGATACATTTGGCATTCTTGTATGGATTTACAAACTCCATGTTGGTTCATGTTATTATCCTCTTATTTTTGCAGGTGTATCATAGAAACATGTGTTGAAAAATCTATTTCATACAATCTTGAATTATTTTATTTGTGAACTTTGAAAATTAAATGCTATGCTAAAATGCGAAACGGTTGTCTAGATGCCAATTTAAAATTTGCTCTTTAAAAGGACTTGGTAAATCTTTTCTGAGTATTATATAATTTCATGAGTTGATAAATAGTTTTTGAGGAACAAAGAGTTTTGGTAACATATACAGTGTTTGAAGAACTTTTTAATTCTTATTTCTAAATAATAATACTGGAAATTAGTTTTCCTCTTTCACTTAAAGATTTGTTTTCCTTGTCAAATTCATGTTCTAAAAATCAATTTTTATCTTTTACTCAAATATTTATTTTTCTTGTCAAGTGTTTTGTAATAAACTCATGTTTTCGCGATTAGCTTGAAGTACACTTGCAAAAGACAAATTAACAAAATATTTTGATTAGCAATAGATGAATTCATTTAATTGTTTTTGAATGAATGCACGAAAAGTCACATGTTTTGGAATTTGTGAAATTTGTTATTGAATTTTATTTTCATAAAAGTGATTGAAACTGTTTTTGAAGTTTTTTGGAACATTTTTAAGAAGCATTCAGTTTACTATTTCTAGTCAAATTGCATTCAACGCCATATTTATTCATATTTTCAGAAAACTACATTATTAACTTTTCTTTTGATAAATGATTATTGTGCTGAAACTTGACAAAATGTGTTGAAAATTCTTTTAAGATATTTTTACCAGTAATTTAAAAACGAATAATGAGATTGGCATCTAGAACTGTAACGCAATTTAGTATACGACATTTTATTTTTGAAGTTCACAAATCAACTAATTTGTGATTGTGTGCTATGGAATTTCCAACCATGCTTAGATACACCTCCAAAGTTAAGACGATGAGGATATGAACAAATATGGTGTTTCTGTAAAATTTATACAAGAGTTTTAAATGTATCATAAACAAAAACTTTTAATAAAGCGACATGGGAACAAAACCTAACATAATGAAGAAATCGAGAATAAACCAAAAAAAAACGGTGGAGGGTTACTTCTCATTAAGGCCTCAACTCCAAACTGTCTTGCGCCCGTCATATTTAAAGCGGCCTTAAAATTCGTAATTCTATTGCTTCCAACTTAGAATGTTGAGAACGTGAGAGTTTCATAGAAATCAGACACTTTTGGGTTTGAATTATACAAAGGAAATTGCAATGGTTTCAACTTTACTTGATTCCTAAATATGGGAAAAGTTGATAAAGAAGATGTAAGTTGTTATTGCATGTCATTATGTTGCGTGTTTTTCACTTTAATTGTTAATTCTGTACATGTTTTCTTGTTTTTTTTTTTTTTCATTCTAACAGCTTAATGTTGGTGAAGATGATCTTGCACCAGCTTTCATGTCAACTCGGGTTCAAGTACCTCGGAGTAGGAGCCCTCTTGCACCAGCAACCATCTATGTAAATAGTCTATTGTAAATAAGAATTAAGTGTGTTCGATAGTACTTTTGCCTTCTTTGTAGTATATGGAATTGCCGAATAAAATTAGTACGTTAGCCTTGTGTAGATTATAGCAAATTCCATGGCACACAACATCAGCCATACGACTGTACATTATAATTTTTTTAATGCAATTTACCTTTAACGAAAAACGATATAATTCAATAAGAGCACATTATGAAAATGTACCCCAATAAGGGTGTGGATGTTTTTTTATTATAGGAATAAACACTCAAGAGATTCTCACTATTTTATATTTAATCACAAGTTACACTTATTAGAATTCTAAAAATGATACGTCCATTATATTATAAAAAAAAATTATAATAAAAAAAATTTATCTAATATTAATTTTAAAATAAAATTAATTAGTTGGAAGCCACTTAATTTAAAATTTTCAACAATACTTTTAAGTTAATAAAATTGAGGATATTTATTCCATATTATATTTTTATTTTTTGAAGTTTGGGTTAGTATTTATATGTTATTCATATGCCATTCATTTTAAATTTTAACGTGCCCTCTAGTAATTCATTTTTTTGTTATAAATATATAAGATCTTTCCAATCAAATTAAGCGTGTTAAAATATTATTTGCCTATTCAGTTAGATACATCATTCATCTTCTAAGTAGTTTAGCGGAATTATAAGTACTATATATATATATATATATATATATTGTTAGAGTTAAATATTATAGTTAATTACTTTTATTTCATTTAGAATCATTTTAGTTTTATCAAGTTCATTTCTTGACGTTAACATCTCTAAACTTTAATTTTGTCTCAAATTGATCATTCTGACCAAATTATAATTGGGGGTAAAATGCTCAGTTTAGATTTTTTTTTTCTCACTTTAGTCCCTAAATTTGTAAGTTGTCAACGTGGAGTTAGTGTCACTACAGACATGGAAAATCAGATACATAGAGTGAAGATTTGTTCCTATTTAAGAACTAAAATTGGTATATATCTACAATATAAAAAGTTTTATTTAAATCAGGTTCGTTCAAAATACACAGTTGATACGATAAATATGCTATATTTTACATGTAATAGATCACTTTTCTTAAATTGTACATCAATTACCTGACAAATATATTATATTTTTTATGTAATTGTTTGATATTTGATTAAATTCAATTTAAATTAAAAAAAATGTACGCAGAACACTCCTCGTGATACATTATGATGGAGCTAATTTCTTGTAATGTATCTTCCAAGGGAAAAATAGTCACTTCATATTATGCTCTTTTTTTTTTATTGATTTTTTATTATATTTATAATTTTGGGTTATTTATCTTATCCGTGGTTACAACATTTTAATAGAAATTGTGTTCTTTGCTCGTTGGATACGCTGGAGACTCACTAATACTTGCTATTTTCTTGCCCTTATTCAAAGCAGTGTGTTCCAATCTTACGCAGGAAGGTTTGATTTGCATGGACAAACAGAGGATGGATGATTGATGTGATGATTGCTGGGCGAAAGTGGCGAGGAAAGCATGTAGTTAACACCGCCTATCGCAACCTACTCATCACCAACAATTTACTTGATGCTTTGATAGCTAACATATTAGTATTCGAGCTTTTACGGGATTTAATCAAATTGAGCAGAAGTCGAACTATATAATAACTTGATTTATTTATATCAAATACAAGAAAAATATGTATCCAAATTTAAACTATTACATGTAATAAACTAAAACTAGAAGGAACTTTATGCAATAGATTTAAAATGAAATATCAAATGACTTCATTCGTTTTAGCAATATTTACTTCAAGAACAATAGGGACGATAAATTTGAAACAAGGCAATCAATAACAACGGCATGTCCGTGATGCTAAAAGCATGCAAGTTTTTCAGCTTGGAATACATGAAAACAAGTCAATTAACTCCAAGAAAATTACTGTAATCGACATTGGCACTGGGCTGACAGACTTGACACATTGAATGCCAAACCTATGCGTCCTTTTCAGAAACAGAGATAAGTATTTGTGAAGTATAGTTCCAGTGGTCGATTCAGAATATAACAGCAGTCAAATCAGCTTTCTCACAACCTCCTCAAACCAAATCACAAACAATTCAAGAACTGGAAAATGATGTCCAAAAGAGAAGGTAAAAGTTCAGATCACAGCATTAATAACTCTGTAGCACCATTACCCTCCTCATATGGGTTTGATCTTGAAGTGTAGTGAGATTAAAGAGAATACCAAACATTTCAGATCCTGCAAAAATGGAAGACCATAAACATCATTTATTGATCCCAAATTAAGTGAACACTATAACCTCATCTGATGAACAAGTCATTATTACTTGAAGGCAATGAAGTTGTTATAGTGCTGCTTCAGGGAAGAACAGGAAAAAGATGATAAGAAAATGACAAACTAAAATCATATTACAGATAACCAACTGCAATCACATATAGAATGCTGCACAAATTCTCATCCAATAATTCGTCCAACATCAAGATACTCATGCATAAAAAATGCATGTTCAATTGAGTTAGTTATGCATAATTGATCACTTGGGCAGGATTGCCTTGTTCTTCTTACATCATCTCATGATTTGTAAAGGTTATGAACAGCTTCCTATAGTATACAGAGTTATCTACTGGTTTCAAGAGAACAGTTTTGTTGGTGGGTGGGGGGAGGGTCAATACCTCTCAGGGCCGTTCCTTTGTGTTGGCTCTGAACCCAGGATTAACATCGTAAATTTCTAAGCTATGATAAAGTTAACAATGATCCAGTTGTTTCCATCAGGGTTAAACACCAATCAATAGGTGTTTCCTTATCAGGCCCTGACGAGATTAAGGTCTTAGTTTTCAAGTGCAACGAGTGACTGATTTTAACACTTGATAGCTGTAGGGTCACTCATAAACTTTGAATCAAACACCTTGATGCCAAAAAAATGGAGCACGTGATCCAGACACCTAAAAGGGGTAGTTCTCTACACAATCAAATTTGCTGTTTATAATTGATCATTATGATTGTCTTGAACATCTAACCAAATAAAGTCCATGCCCCATCATCCCCATATCTCTAGTAGATACATATCATTACTAGGCACATAGCACATTGCAGAAGTTAGAAAAAATAGCAAAAGAACAAAGCTTTAGCTCTAGCTCTTCTTAATAGGCAAAGATCTTTGCTAACAATTTCCCTTTGTTTTTGTTATACAACCATATAAATCCATACCTCGCCTTTCTAGGAAATGACTCGAGCAATTGAAGACCGAAGTGATTCTCAGATTGTTTACATGAATGAGCAAACACATAAAACCAAGCTTTAAAGCTCCTTTTCTTCCTTTTTGCTTAAAGTCTGATATTCCCACCTGAATAAATTCCTAAATACCGAACAACCCCCACCATATTCAAGCTAAACCCAGTAACTTAAAACATGCACAGAATCCACTTTTGGTATCATGTCAACCGACCTTGATATAATTCCTGAATAAAACAACTGTATTAGCTTCGAATGAGAAAAAATTTATACCTGAACCAGATAGTAAAAAATGCGCAAGCCCTCAGGATCTTTACTCGTCTGAACATCCATAAGCGAACCAATCTTCGAAGTCGTAAAAGAAATATGCTCATTCCCCATAACAATCTCCAGCTCCTGCCTCCCAACACGATCTGGCTCCGGCCAATTGATATCATCTTCCTTCGTTATCTGGACCACCAAAAAAAAAAATATTTTCACCATTCGAAACCCTAATCATGAAAACGACGGTCAAGGAAGGAAAAGCCGGATGAGGTGTTACTTCTGAATCAGCGACGATACGGCGGCACTCCTTGAGTACGGCAGGGGTGAGGAAGATCTCTTTGCGAATCATAGTGTCGTTCTTGTAGTTGGAATTGTTGGCATATCGGAGCTTGCCGTCGGGTCGGAACTCAAATTCCAAGAATTCATGGCCGAATTTGCCTTTGTGACCGACGTAGTATCGCAGGTAGAAGTCGCCGTCGTACCCTCCGTCTGCCATTGGCGGTGTTTATTGAGACGCAGGGCTAAACCGTTGCCTACTTCTAATGTCTCATATTTATCTTTTTTCCCCCATTTTAGCTTTAGTTCCACCGACCTAAGGGCGTGTTTGGCTTCATTTTGGATGGTTAATTATATAAAGTGATAGTTACATTCAATAGCTCTTAAGTTTGGTGTAATTATATATATATATATATATATAGTTAGAAAAATTACATTTAGTAATCTGAGACTTTTCGTCTAACAAATAGGTCACTCCTCTAATTAATATTGATTGAATTTGTTGATTTTAACAAAAAAACTTAATGAAATTATATTTATCATTGTTTGACTTATTCCAAACTTATTGTAAATTAATATAAAATTTCTTATGACCAAACTACTTTTATAACAGTGAAAATACACCTCCCATCATGCATTAATGTGTAAAGATATACAAAGGTAATTTGGCCATAAAAATATTTATTTGATCTACAATAAAAATCAATAATAAATCAAGCGGGGTAAATACGAGTTTTATTTTGTTAATATCAACAAAATCAATAGATTTTGACTAACGGATATATCTATTTGTTAGACGACAGCAAACTTTAAAAGTAATAAAAATAATCTCTTAAATTATAAAAGATTTACATATAACTACACCAAATCTAAAAAAACGAGAATTTAGTTATCCCTTATATAAACTCAATTCTAAAATAGTTAATTGTTATAGTAATTGAAGTTTTAAAGAATAATTAAAATAATTGACCTTATAAAATTATTGTTGATCACAGCTCCACGTTTCTTTTTTTTTTTTATTTTTCTTTTTCTAGAGGAAAGAATTTTGCAAATATTTTGTAATCTGAATTTGATATAGTTGTGATGTTCGGCTTGGTTGAATTTGGATAAGTGTTGAAAATATGATAAAACAAACAAACATTATCACTACGTTTGGTTTCATTTTTAATTTATTTTGGTGTGTTTTGTGGAGATAGATAGATAAAAATAAATAAGTATGTGTTATAAATAGTGTGTATGTTTTGATTTGTTTTGGAGATAATATAAAATAAGTATGGTATGTTTGATGTTGTTTAGTAGGAATCAAAAACTATTCTTCATTGTAAAATCATGTCTCTTTATATATATTTATATATATGTATGAGTATGTATATAATTTTTTTAATTATAGAGCCTATAATTAGTGTAGACTTATTTTGACAAAAAATAAATGAGACACTGTTTCAAAACATCACAAAAAACTTTCAAAATAAATCAAGACAAACATTTACCATGTTGAGATGGGCCAAAAATAAAACCAAACATTGTATAAGTTTGTTGGGGATCTTTAACTTTGAAAGTTGAGGTTCGTCTGGTTTGATGTGAGGAGAGAGAAGGTGAAATTGGATGACAAATAATAATAATATTTTTTAATTATTTAGTATGATTGTGAGTAAATTATAAGTATTTTTTGTTCTATGATATAAAGAAAATAATTGAGAAGAGGATACTTATTTTTTAAATTATATTTATTAATTATTTCTCTTTATTTTATATTATAAAATAAATTAATCAATGTTATATTAGAATAATTTAAGTTATTAAAAAATATAAATAATAAAAGATTCATGAAACAATAAAAAATATTTTTTTATGATTATCTTTTTCCAATTATTATATACGGATGTTGTCGGAAATAAAATAAAAATAAATAAATGAAGAAAAATATGTATGGATGGAATAAATAAAATTAAAATATTTGTATATATATATATTTATTGTAATTTTACTTTTTCATTAAAGTTTAGATATAAACAAACTTCGACTTGGAAGGGAATTCATATACATTCAATTTAACTTGATCTCCATCTATTCTCATCAACTAAGCACCAAACATTTTATCTATATCTCTTTTACTTTTTAACTTTTTTTATACTCTAATTTTTTATTCTAATTAAATAAATTATAAAATTAAATATCTGTATTTATACGAATGTTACGCGTCAAAATCAAACCATCAAGTATTAAATAATTAATGATGGTGAATTCGGATCACAATAATACTTAAATTTAGTTATATTTAGGTATTTAAAAATTTGCCAAGGTATTTTTATTATTTAAATATATTTTTATTAAAACCAAGTCGCATTATTTTAGCAGACAATATATAAATTATTATAATTTAGGTTGTAAAATGCATTGAATTATTATGATTAATAAAAAATAAATTTGATAAAATTAAAAGGTAGTTATTAACATCAAATATTAAATATGCGTTTTTTAATTGTAGATAGTATACACTTTCAATAAAGATTTATAAAAAGTATTAATATACAAAATAAAATTATTTAATAGGTACAATTAAATACCTTTGTTATTTAATATTCTAAAAATAAATATTTTATCTAATACCTAAATAAATAAATATTTAGATTTAACTCACGATATTGATTAATTGAAATAAGATGACAATATTTACAATGATTTCTTAGCCCATTGGTTAAGGTTAAAATTGGATTTGAGTATTACCAGACATGTCAGTTTTTATTTTATAGTAATTTATTTATAATTATTAATCATATCGATATATTGATTGAGTTGAAGTATTTGCTCAGTATGTTAAGATGAGTTATTATAATTTATTTATTATAATTAATTAAAACAATATTATAAGAATATTAAAAATTGTTTATGGGGTGGGCATGTAATTAAAGTAAATCACTTTCTCACAACTCTTCCCCACTCCTACGGTGTCGGCCTTCTACGCGTATATTTATACGGAAGATCCTATCTGGCTCTCATTTCTAATTCTTTTTCATTAATCACAATCGCTCTCTCCGTCAACACGGTCAACTCCTCCGACCCCGTTTCCGTGTCGCGAACGATCTCCGTCCGTCGGGAGGAGGGTATTCCGGCTTCCCCACCGTTGAATCATCGCATCCAATCATGACTCCCGAATAGTAAATCTCTTATATCCCTACATCTGAAAGAAATGAAAGCAAAAGTAAAATTGTTCGAGGGTTTTTTTCAGAATTGAATTCTGTTTATGTGATACCTTTGAATTTGATAGATCCACGTCAGCGATGGTTGGGACGCTGCGAATCCTGTTTATCCCCCCTTGATACAATGTTGTTAGATCCGCGAATTTGATATATTGTTTGATCGCAAATCTGTATTTCTTTCTTTTTTTTTTTCCAGAATTAATAATTTGTTGAAATTGTTGGCTGTGTCCGTTTGTTAGTGTATATGTCTTTTGACACAAAGTCTATCAAGTGTTATTTGAATGATCAAAGTGTATTCTTAGTTTTTTCTTTTCAACTTTGGGGATCTATGTGATCCTGAAGTTAAACTAGGTTTAGGTTGATTTCTGATACCCTAGTTTTAGTTACTCGTCATACTCCTTATGGGGTCAAGTCGGTATTTTTGGTTCTTCTATTTAATTGATTACGTCTGTCATTCACTCTTATGTGCTTGTAGAAAAATTGGGTAGATCAGTGTATTGTGTTCTGCATGGGGAGTTGCAGATACATAATTTGGTTTAGGTAGGACTTGCTGCTGATGAAATTAATATTTGATAAATTACAGCATATGCTGGTTAATCATAGCTTCTCTCGTTTCTGCTAGAAGCAACCATAAATCTATTTGCTATCATGGGCTACAGTATTATATTCAGCACATACTCAGCTATCAAACTAATAACTGGAGAAGTATCTTTTTATCTGAAGTGGTGCATACTGTTAGAAAGACTTTTATATTTGGCAACAGCTGGAATTACATTACTATGTACTTTTTGGCATCTGGAAAGATATTATGTAACTCATTTGGCATTTGATGTTGTGTCTTACAGTGACTACTTGTTCAAACTTCTTTTAATTGGAGATTCAGGTGTTGGCAAGTCATGTATTCTGCTGAGATTTGCTGTAAGCCACTACATTTTGCTTGATTGTGGTTGTTGTAATAATTTTTTCAATGCATATAGGATTAGGATGGTTCCTTCTATTTTTCATGTAAGCACTCATAAAGGGGAAAGAATGGTAAAGATGTTACAGGAGAGTGTCCAAATTTAAGCAATAAGGCCGAATGTGATAGTAGCAATATGCCAAAAGTTAGGTATATACTAAAAAATAGCAGCATGCATTCAAGCAAGGCTAAAAGATTGGTAAAGGGCAATGTTCACAGAATGTTGTGGCTACTCTTGCGTTGACTTCATAACTACGTTTCCTGAAGAGGATTGTTCTTATTTTTCGATCATGTTTTTTATCATGTACTAAACATAGATGTAATAATAGCATATCATGTGAAGTACCTCTGAGATTCATTTTCCATGAACCAGGGATGGTATTGTAACTTGTTTATATTAAGTAGAGTGAGAACGAGCGCTTCTTTGCCAATTGGATATATGATTTTCTCCTACGAGCTTCCTGATTGGACAAGTTGGGGGACAACTTGATATCATTACGATAGTGTGAATGCTTTTATACAGTGCTCAATTTGGGAATTAGTGCTCTTCATTTAATTGTTACAGCTTTGAAGGTGTATACATCGACAGCTGTACTTTTTGCTTTTTTTTGACTAAGCTGACAATGCAGTATGTTGCAGTTGGTTAATTCCTACATTTCTTTGTAAGTTGAAATTGTGGACAAGCATTGGAAGCTTTACCTTTTTTGCATTTGATTAATATCAATTAAGAACCATCCGTCCAAATAGCACAGTGAGAAAGTAATACTAAGACTTCTGTTAGTTTGGCCAACACATTGTCAATAAATTTTCCTAGTTGTTTATAGATTAATGCAACTATTTTAATTTAGAAGTCATTACAAGAAGTGTTCAGCTTTCGGCGGATTCACCATGTTCTCCATAAAGTGTTGAGAGTTTTTGGTGAAATTGGAACTTACTTGCTTTTATTATCCTTTCTGGTACAGGACGATTCATACCTCGAAAGTTACATCAGCACAATTGGTGTTGACTTTGTAAGGCTTAAGTTATTGTCTTGTAAGTATTACCTGACATAAGTATAATCATAACTCTGAGTTCTGGCTATGTTTCTACTTCTACAGAAAATTCGAACTGTAGAGCAAGATGGGAAGACTATTAAACTTCAGATTGTAAGTACTTTGTTGATTGTGCAATTCTCCTATTTCAACTTTTAAAATATGCTGTTACCTCTGGATCTTTTTCTTGTTTCTCGTGATTAGAGAATTTGGCACTGGGTCTTTTATCACTGTTGATGGAGATTAAAATTTGACATCCATTCATGTCAATGTTTTTAGAAATGGGATAAGTTTCTCATTTCGTCATTGATATAACATTTGAATATGTTAATTTTGAGAATCTTTATCTTGCAATGTGCAGTGAGAAGTCTTCTGGAATAGTGATAATATTATTCAATTTTATGTCCTTGTGTCTTGTGTTATTTCCAAGTAAGATTACTTTGAATTATTTAACTGCTTCTATAATGAATAGTGATTGTATACAGTTGTCACTAATTTTTTCACTCTCCAACTAGCAGTAAAATTTTGCTAGCCTGCCAGAGTTTAATTCACTATGCCTTTTCAAGAAATGGTTCTTTTATTGTGCTTCTATGTATTAACATTTATTTGCTGTGATTTTGTCTTCTCATCTCATACTTCTGAATGATATGGATACTTGATTGCAGTTTAATTCCTGCAAATTTTTCCCTTGTGGTGGACATGGACTTTTGTGGAGCGCAGTTTGTTCACATTTAGTTTTACCTTTTTTTCCTTGCAGTGGGATACTGCTGGGCAAGAACGATTCAGAACTATAACTAGTAGCTACTACCGTGGGGCTCATGGCATTATAGTAAGTTTGTTTCTTGTAGTTTTACCTCCAATATGCAATTTAATTTGTGTTTTGAAATATATCCTCGACTTGGTTTCAATTTCTGGCAGATAGTATATGACATAACCGACCAAGAGAGCTTTAACAATGTGAAGCAATGGTTGAGTGAAATTGATCGATATGCTAGTGAAAGTGTAAACAAGCTTCTGGTTGGAAACAAGTCTGACCTTGCGGATAAAAGAGCTGTGCCGTATGAATCAGCAAAGGTAGAATTTTGTATTATATTACATATGTATTATTCTTTGAGTGAAACTGTAGCTAAAATACATTGGTTGCTGTTATAAAAGGCATTCGCTGATGAAATTGGCATTCCATTCATGGAGACAAGTGCAAAAAATGCCACTAATGTCGAACAGGCTTTCATGGCTATGGCTGCTGACATTAAGAACAGGTTTGCTTCTGTTTTTGCTTGTTCCCTTTTTTCCGGTGTAAATTCTTTTTTTCATTTTGATTGCAAGTTTCATTACTTTTCCTAGTCATAACCTTTTTTTTGTATCTGTGCTGACCTGTACTGGGTCCTCTTTGCTAAACATTTTTTTAACTTCTTTTTTCTCATAAACTGCAGGATGGCAAGTCAGCCTGCATTGAACAACGCAAGGCCACCTAGTGTGCAGATCCGTGGTCAACCTGTTGCCCAGAAGAGTGGCTGCTGCTCTTAGTGGTGTCAATGGGTCCTTCGAGATGCTATACTTCCCACTCTCCGTGTTGGGCAAGTAGACTGACCACGACAATGACGAAGCTTTTCTGTTCTGCTCCTTATATTAGTTCGATTCTTTGAATTATGTGTTATTCCTAAATGTCCTGTACAAATCACAGAAGGATTGCTTACTTTAAATAGTATTGTTTTTGTTATGCTTTTCTTTCCCTTAGTTATGTCGACTGGTAGTGATGCCATATTGGGTTAAACCAGCTTTTCAGAAAGATGTGGCCCGTTAGGAAAATTATGTAATATGGTGTCTTTTTTTGCATTATATATATATATATATCTGGAATTGGATAATCTTCAAATATATTGCTTACTTGCGATGGATTGGATGTATTGTTTTAATGAACGTTATGTGATCATGATGTTGTTCATTAATGAGGATTTGGCAACTGAATGGAAAATATGAGGCAGAGAAGTCATTTGTCCTAGTTGCCTAGGCATTGAACATCATACTCTGTAAGGTTTATTGTGCGTGAGAATCAGCCACTTGAATATAAGAGTTTGTGCACATGGGAAATGTGTGAATATCACAAAATTGAATGGAAAAGTGCCCGAAGTCTACAACCTATATCTCGAGTATGGGGGTTACTAAAGCATTTTTTTGTTTATTGTTTTTTTTGGAGCCCAATTAATTTAAGGTTATCTTGTGAAGGAGTTACTCTTGATGGTATATTTGATGCAGAGTCTTGATGTATCTCTTGAGATTACAAGTGCCATCTTTCATGAATCTTTGAAGTCACTGAATTTTATGAGAGACTTGATTTGAGCTCTATTAAGAAAATATCTAATTGCCTGAATTTGGCTCGTGTTTGATATAAATCATTAACTAAATCAAAATTCTGTATGCATTTTTCAAGTTTAATAATAATTCAAGTGGAAAAATGATGTATTTAATTCAACTCAAATTATTTACGCTCCATGTGAGACTAATATAATACATAAATTAATTTTAATTTTAGTAAAGTTTAGTTATAAACAAAAATAAAGGATAAATAAATTTTTTTCTTTTAATAATTTTACTAAGAGATAATTTATATATTAATTAAATAATTTAATATTTTAGTTATTAAAAGGTGCAATTTTAAATAAAGATTTAATAAAAAAAAGTTAATATTATAATTTATATTTAAATTAAAAATTAGTATAAATAATAATAAAAATATATGGGGTCATATTACTTATCTTCATAAATATTACTTTGACACTTTTTTTACCTTTTGATAATTACAAAAATCCCCCTGAGTGCATTTTTATTTTTGAAAAATTATTTTAAATGTGACCTAGTCAACAGGGGCATCTTAGGTTTTAAATGTTGCCAATGGATGATTTGTGCAATAGATGAGGAATGTAAATGTAACTATTCCTATATTTAACTATTGAGCATTAAAATGAATATATCATATTATTAATAATCAATGATATTTTTGTCCATTTTTATTAATTAATTATCGCAGAGATACGGGATTAATTGAAGGTATTTAGCTTATGGAGGTAATTGACGATGGTGGTATACTTTATTGTGTAAAATGTATTTGACCCTAAAGTTAATCTTATATTGATTAATGACTAGTTTGAATTAATTGACTTCTCTTTTTTGAGCATAGTCGAATATAAACTTATAAAATCTTAAATTTCAATAGAATAAAATATCTGATTCCGTCCCCCAATATTAATTGCAGAAACAAAATGTAATGTGATGTATATATGTATTTAAATCTTATATAACCATCCCTTAATATGTTCCCCAATTGAACACATTGCATTTATTTTAACTATAAATAATAATAAAAAATCATCATAAAAAATGCTAAAAGCTGACTAATAAAATAATTTTATGAAGTCGATGCCTAGTTTAATTGACGAAATTGAGGAGTTCGAATCCTTTTAACGTGTGTTATATTATTATACGTTAATAATATATATTGATTGTATATACACTATAATTATCTGATATTAAGATTAATAAATGATTGTTATAATTGTCGACAAATGTTAAGATATAAATATTTAAAATTAATAATTATATTAGACTTATCTAAAAAAAATAATAGTTAACCGCTTTTCCTAAAAAAAATAAATAGGAAGCTATGTATTTTAAAATGGAAAAAATTAGCAGTATTTAATGTGTTTTAAATATTATTAAAATTTAAATTAATTTTGACAAAAAATCAAAATACAAAGAAAATTTGCGTTTATCTGTTTTTTTCCCCCAACTATAGTAAAGGTAGAAAATTGCGGCCAAAAAGCCGAGTACGGACAAACGCACCATTGTCAGGTCACACTGTTCATCTCAGCTAATGCGAGTCAACTCGGTAGTACACCTCTCTTTCTCTCTCTACGCTTCCGTATACATGTACATGTATCCGTATGATACGCCAATGTGTCTATGTTGCGTATACGGAATACCTGGGTAAATCGAATAACAGAATTGGTTTGTTGTAACTCGAGCTTTTGTTGTATTTTTCTTTTCAAGTGAAGGTCCAGCGGTATTTACTCGTGGAAGGAATAGTTAATTAGGGCTTTTAATCGTCAATCTCGGTGAGTTTACGATCTTTGCTTAGTTTTTGATAGGCGTTGTCTTCTATTTAAGTTTTTCTGTATTGCTTCAACTGTGAATTGTAGATCCTATTGCTTTATGCATATATCTAGGGTTAATATTTCAATTCAACTATCAAGTACTCGGCTTTTTTTGTTTTTTTGTTTTTTTCAAATTTTATTTGTCATTGAATGTCGATGGTTTCAATTGTGGTGCTGGTTTCAGGTTTTAGATTTTTGTTTGGAAACTTGGGAGGAAATCTTGGAGCTATGAATAACCTCATCAATATTGTCTAGCAAGGATGCCAGGAATACCTCTTGTGGCTCGTGAAACTGCGTAAGTCTCTCATCAGCTAACTGACACTCAAGCATTCTCACGCTGTGCAGCTGATTAAGGCACCAAGCGACTTTGCGGTTTTGTAATTTGCGTCAAATTTATTTGTTCATAGTTTCACTTCATCCACTCTTACTCGGATTAATGGTAGGATATGATAAAAAGTAAGCAGTTTCGGAAATCGTGGCATGCCCTACACCATTTAAGTGAATTTAAGAGTTGGCTGTTTCCCTAAGCTCTGGTGGTTTAGACATAAAAATCCTAAAATATTTGTTTTGATTTCTTACAGAGTACAAATTTGACTTTGTAGTGGAAGGTTGGCAATTGCAAGATTGCTGCACATTTTGGTCAATTGCATGACACTGATTCTTATGTTCTGAATTCAGTTGTTCAGACATGGTAATGGCTGCAAAGTTGTCTACAAATAAAGTTGTTATTCATAGAATCCTCTATAAAACAAAATGTAAGTATTATATGTACTCCAGAGAGAGAAATGAATAAGTTCATGGGATATTAGTTGATCTTGGAATCCTCAATCTGAATTAGCAATATCATTTTTCTCTCATTGTTAATTTGTCAAATGGCAGACAGACTCATGACCATACTCATGAATTTGATATCTTAAGTTTTGAGTAAGGTGACCACAGTTGGAATGTGATTTTTGGATGTCATCTGAGATCTCAGTGCTATCTAATTCTTGGAACAGGAATTGTGCTTGCAATTGCAGTTACTCTAGAGGTGCAGAGCATATGTGTCGCCAAGATCCCCATGCACATTTATCTGCAGAAGAGCAAATTGCAGCTGAGGAGAGCCTTTCAATTTACTGCAAACCAGTTGAGTTGTACAATATTCTTCAGCGTCGTGCTGTTAGAAATGTAAGTTTCTTCCTTCTTGCTGCCTTTTTCTCCCTTGAACGCCTGTTTCTTTGTTTTTTTTATATTTATTCAATAATTTTTCTTTTCAATTTATGTTGGGATAATGTGATTCTATTTCTGGAGGACCAATTCAGAATTACTTCATGTATGTTTATAAGCATAATAGACGCAGGAATCAACATATTGAATTCCATCATTTTTTTGTCATGGGTTTTTATTCTAGTTGGGTACTAAAGGCAGATTTTTCTGCAGCCATCCTTCCTTCAGAGATGTCTGCGATACAAAATACAAGCAAAACACAAGAAAAGGTATAACTCTTCAAAATATATTAGTGTTCATCATGATTGCCCGTTCTTGACATTTTTTAATTCTCAGCAGCCATAATATATTAGGAATTCTGAAAAATTAGTCCGATAAGGAATGGTCCTCCTACTATCTTACAAATTTTTGGTTTTTGGTGTCCTTTGATTGTTGTTTAATGGGAGGACAACATCATTTTGGTTGTCTTTCGGCTTTTTTATATCCTGGCTTGTAACTTTCCTTGCTGTGCGCTACTTTTTTAATCAAAAGTTGAGTCTGGTCGCCTCATAATTTTTGACAGAGCAAACCTGTAACTTTTGGGTCCACAAATTCCAGGTGCTTAAAGTTCTCAGAGTAAAATGAAATTCATGCATACATAGTTCTGAATATCTTTTCTAGAAGCTGCTATCCACCTTGCCTCTAACTATAATTACCACCAATGATTTATTTTTACTTCCTGAGATTTTTCATTTGATTCACTCAGTTAATGTGTGTCTGGTATTATTCTTGGATGCATATTTTGGAATTGGAGTAACGTGACTAACACATTTTACTTCTATCTTATCTTATTTCCTAGGATTGAAATGAAAATATCTCTACCATCAACTGTAAATGATGAAACTCGAATTCAAAGTCTATTTCCTTTGTGTATATTGTTGGCAAGACCAGTTTATAGCCCTGCAGTTGTAGAGGTAGTGTCTGAGTTCAGTTCATCTACTTGGATATTTCACTTTTCTCCTTTCTTCTATTGTTTCTCTTCCTGATTTCATTTTGTTGCAGGATTCAGCAGTTTATCGTTACAGTCGAGAATGTATATTGATGAAATGCACTGGAGATGATAGAATGAACCAAGATCAAGCAAATTTTATTCTTCCTGAGATTAACAAACTATCAGCAGAAGTCAAATCTGGTTCTCTTTCGATTTTGTTTGTGAGCTGTGGTATGCTGCTTCTACTTCTGTTTATTTGGTGTCTATGTCAATGTCAATGGTTCTTTGGCAAATTTTCATGCTGCTGCCTTTTGCAGCCGAGTTGTTTAAGGAGCATGTTGGTGGGTCATTATTTCCAGGTGAGTTGTTCATTAGTTGGAAAAGCTGATATATATTCGCGTATTAGTTGGAAAAATTAGTTTTGTGGCATATGCTTGCATACTGAATATTTTCTGCTTAATTTCTTAGAGAAGCAGCTATTTTCTGCATGTATATTTCTATTTCAGAAACTAATATTAGTTGTGTCCTTTATTGAGCTATTTTTTGGTTGGCTGGCCAATTTATGTTGAGTTTTGAGTACGTGGTGGTTTTCCCTTCATCATCTGACATTTTTTAATCTTCATGAGCGGATTGTAAACAATGAACTGAAAATTTTTGTAACTTGTCAAATATAACCTGTTCTCATGAGGTTAATTTGTATTACTTGTAACTTCAGTTTGATTCATAAACTTACATGCTATAAAAGTATTGCAAATATTATTCACAGATGAAAGCACCATTCCTGTGGTTGCTCTACTCTTGTTTTTTGAGCCATCCAATTGGTAAAGGAAGCTTGTTTTATGATTGCATGCTTTTGTGAGGATCAATAAATTTTTTAACATATGAAGATTAGATCAGTTAGCTAATGTTGCACCTGTATTCTGGGAATTGCCTACTTCTTTCATTCCTTTTTATAAGGCATGGGTGTATTCGAAAGAAAACTGTTATGTCATAACGTGCATTCTCTATCATTATATTCACCTGGCCTGGGATTAGGTAAACTTGGAGGTTACAAAGGAGTCAATTTTGGCTTCTTCGGTTTACTAAATGATGACTCCGCTATAAGTATGGAAGTTGTGGCCTTCCCCTAGGGGTTGGTGTTTATACTAGGTGCCATAGCCTTTGCTCTAAGGAACATCATTATTTGATACCTACCTATCTGGACCGAGCAAAGACAACGATGAATAAGCTGATCAACAAATACTCTTTGATATTAAAATTTTATTTAATATTGCTCTAGTTACTGTCTCTCATATGTTTTTTCATTTCGCCTCTTATGTTCTCTTTTTGTTAACATCTTCATTAATATGCTTCCTTTTTTATGATAGCTAATGTTGGAGGCCACTGCTTCTTGGGTAAAATTCCAATGGAGTTGCTTCACTTATCATGGGAGAAGTCTTTGAACTTGAGTAGCGGTGAGAGGGCTGAGATGCTGTCAACTGTCGATTTGCATTCATGCTTCCTGAAGGTATTGAATTTGACATAAGTTCTTGATTACATGTACTTAGTTGTTGATGGTGCTTCATATCCAAGCATGAATTACCCTTATGTTATTGGCTTGGTGGAAGAATGGATCTTGAACTTTTGCATTTTCTCATCTATATTTCCCTTTTTTTTTTCTTATTTCTTCATCTACCTTCAACTTTACTGTAGTACTTTACTTGAGTGTTCTGTTTACTATTTGTTTGGAGGAGTTATTTTCTTATTTCTTTTCCCCTTTTTTCTACTTAATCTTTCCTTGAAATATCTTTGGAGCGTTCCATTGAATTCTGCTCCCTCTGAACCCAAATTTGAGATCAGATTTTTAGAATGTCCAAAAATACGGCCTCATTTCCTAAATGATTTTTTTCCGAAGCTACTCTTAGTTAAACTGACATAATGCCACAGAATTTTAACCACCCCTTTTAATGACAATAATGTAAAATACAGAATGCATCACACCTAAAACCCCAATCTAGATCAACAGTAATCGTCATTTTGGAGCAGAGGTAGTATTTTTTAAGTTATGCATTTGATCAGATTAACTTATTAAGGCACTGCAGGAGTTTTCATCTGCCAATGTATTTGCATTTTGTATCCGACATCATCCATAATATTGTATGAAATTCATTTGGTGTAAAAGCCTACAGAAGCAGCAGCACCTGAAATTAATCATCAGACTGAAGCCCAACTGGGAAAAATGTTAGTGTAATCCAGACAATTAATGCAGTGTCCGTGTCTAACCTCAACACTGATCTTATTCTTTGGGCTTGATTCAAAACTCTCCAGTGGAGCCTGCTGGAAGATGTCTTGAGCTTGTTGATTGACCTGGCAATATAGAAGGACTTTGACTTTTGTTGTCTGTTCAGACCTGCCCCTGAATGTTGCAGCTAATGGTTTCTAAAACACAAGGCTCTTGCTTCTCAACATCCCAGGACCTTACTTGTAAACCCCTCCACCCCCTACCAAAAAAAAAAAAAAAAAGAGAATTGTTACTAGGTTTGTAAACTCTTCCTCCTTAACAACCCAGCATTCCACCCACACCCAAAAGAAAAGCTATTGCTTTTTTTTCTATATGAAAAAAATGTAGGTTAATGCATTAATGAATACTCAAGTTTTATTATGTCGTGGACATTGCCTCTCACGCAGTTTGAGTATTTTCTTTGCAGATGTTGCCGTCATCTATGGCCTTTTGCCACCTTAACTTAATTCGTCCCTTTCTTGCAGACAAGCTGTTTTGGAGAAGACAAATGTTTTTCATTTCATAGTCCTCATGCTGGATCCACGGTAACCCCCCTCTCTAGGATGAAAACCTGCTTTATTTTCAGAGAACCTGTCTTCATGATTTTGGAGGTTGTTCTGCGGAAAAAGTGTTTGTTGTTGGTCACATTTTGTTTTGCTATCTGCTTTATTGAAGGCTATGTCTCAACAACTGCAAGTCCGCATTGCAGCAGAAGAAATTGGGGCGAGGGAGAGATCTCCATATGACTCGTTCGCATACAGTGACATCCCTTCATCTACTTTGCCTCAGATTATTAGGTGAACCCTCTGCCAGTTTCATTCTTCCCATGCTCTTTCTCAAACATATGCACATATGTAACACTCATAAATGGCATTGCCAGACAACTTTTCTCTATTAAAGTAATCCATTTTGTCAAAATCAGTTTACACCATGATCATCTTTCATTTGCCTCATCATGCCCTTTGTACTGGCAATCTACTTCTCATGAGAATGCTCTATCTGAATTCAATGACCTCTTGCCAAATTTATAGGGACCTCAATGCTTATTAAGACATATGATTGTATATGCTCATCTCATTGCTTTTGTGGTTTGGTCAGGACGTTTTGTAGTTGCATAGTATTTCAGGAGTTAACTGTTCTTCTTGGTAAATGCTGTTTAGGTTGAGGACTGGAAATGTTGTTTTCAACTACAAATACTATAATAACAAGTTGCAGAGGACTGAAGGTAATTTGGCTACCAGTTTTCTGGTAACTGCTTTGATTCGATGACCAAAAGCTTGTTCTGTTACTTTCAAGTTTAATAGTACTTGCTTCTTGTTTGTCATATCTGAATGCAATGTGCTTAAGGAAACACACACTTTTCTTGTAAGATGAACCACATTCTTGACTCTTCTTGGGCTTCAACATATCATGTCCTGAATTCAACAGCTTCTCAAGACAAAATATCTTTGTGATTTTATTACTTTATGGGAAACAAACTTTCTTATCTGTTTTATTCTTTCATTGACACTACTGCACAATGCAATACCATATTGTAAAAGGTAATAATAGAAGATATCCTAAATGATCAAACTCTAGGGTGAAGAAGCTCCTGAATTGTCATCCATATTAAATTTCAACATGACACTCATGACAGATGTCATGCTTACCAAATGAGAGTACTTGGCATCCCTTTTCATGGGTAAGTTAGTACTTGGCCAATTCTTTTGTTGGTACTAGGGAAATATGGGTTAGACTTGTAATCTATGAAATCCGCCCCTCCTTCCAAAGTTTAAAGAAGGATCATTGCCATTTCCCATCTGCATCAGACTTATCCACTCTTCATGTCTTGCCTCCGTAGAGTGGGATTGGTTAGATGAAGTGGAGGCCATAATGCTTCAGATTCCGGGCATTAATTATACAGATAATTTTACTTGTCAGTTGCAGACTGTTTTCAAAGCAAATTCCTTGTCCAACTACTGACTTTCTATACTGCAAGAACAATTAGATGCCTTAATTCAAAATTAGGCTGTGGTCAGAATCAACCACGTTGCGCTGGTCTCTTTCTCCATGTCTTACTAGATTCTCTCCCTATGCAGACAAAGAGGCTTTATATGGAAATGGTCTGTGCATGTCATTCTGTTATGCATTACCGTTTTTGTCTAAGTACACATTGAAGGTTCAAGTTCCCTCTGGAAAAATAGTTGAGGTAAAAGATTTACTAGTAGTATGTTATGCATTATAGTTCTGTCTAAATACACATTAAAAGCTCAATCACCCTTTGGAAAATTGTGGAGCTATGGAGGTAAAAGATTGACTATTAATGTGTGATCACTTTTATTTATGACTGTATAAGCTCTGAACTTCTGGTCTAATATATCAGTTATGTCCAAATTTTTCTATGACTCTCCAAATTTGGTAAGTACTTTATCTTGGATTTTTGGTAAATATTATTTTATGGGACTACTACGGACAACAATCATTTTTTGAAACGACGAGAGTAGAGGTCGCGTGGCTGTAATTTCCAGAATGATAAGAAATTTGCATTTACTGCATAGTGGACAACATACTCTGTTGGGTGGCTGTATTGTATCATGGGTCTTGGTGTTATGCCTTAGTTCTTCTCTGTCACCATATTCCTGTAATCGTGATATATTTTTCATGTGTTTCTTCTGGTAGAGTGTTCACTAATTATACCATTTTCTAGGTTTCATAGAATTTGTAATATTTTGTCCTGATCTTCTGTTTTATGTGTATTTCTCAGAAAACATGATTTTTGTAATCAATTCTTGTTAATATCATCTCATCTGAATTGTAACTCTTTGTGAGCTTTGCATTTCATCCTTACAAGTTGCTGCAAAGATTTAGAAAAAGCTTGACTTCGCATCTTTATACACAGTGACGGAGGACTTTGCATGCCCTTTTTGTTTGGTTAAATGCGCAAGCTTTAAGGTACCATCCAACTTGATGTTCTTATGTCCTGTTGCTAAAATGTCTGTGGACTATGATTTAATCCCTGCTGTTATTGTGACTTCCACAGGGTCTGAGATATCATTTACCCTCCTCTCATGACCTCTTCAACTTCGAATTTTGGGTTAGTAAACTGAATCTATTTTAAAAGATTCTACTGCCTTGGTATTTGAATTACTATTCTTACTCCCGGTCATATTGTGTAGGTGACAGAAGAATTTCAAGCTGTGAATGTCTCTGTCAAGACTGATACATGGAGATCTGAGGTCAGGATGCCACCTCATTGTTGTTGGTCCTGTGTTGTCAATGCGATTTGTTATGCTTGTCAATGACTTATACAGTTGTGGTTGTCGTATCCAACGGATGAATATTAAACATGCTAATGTATGCTCATGAAAATAGCCTTTTAGTTACACTCATGAAATCCTTTGTTTAATTAATTAAACAAACTTTGCAGAACCTTTTAATTACATATATTCAGTCTCTAGAAATTGAGGACAACTTTGTTTTACTATAATAGCTAAAAACCTTGGATTTTTGCTCCAGCTTGAATGGTCTACTCTGAGAAATAGATACTGAAGCTGTAAACTTAGACATGGATGTAGTTAGATGTTCTTTCCTAATTGTTCCATGGAACTTGACTAACTTTTCCAGTATGATATGCAGATTGTTGCAGCTGGTATTGATCCTAAGCAACAAACTTTTTTCTTTTGGTATGCTTATTCTATATTTTATTTGGATACTCTAAATTATGGAAATTCCTTGCCCTGCTTGAATTTTTGATGTCAAATGCTATGGAATCAACTGCACTACAGTTCAAAAGCAACACGGCGTAGAAAATTGAAGAGCCTAGTTCAAAGTTCAAAGCATGTGCATCCCCTTATTTTGGATTCCGAACTTCCAGGATCAGTCAATGAGCTTAGAGAAAAGACTGATGGTAACTTATTTTGGATTATCAATTTTGTTTTTTCAGCTATTTTTTCTTCCTGTGTATTTAGCTACAATTTTTAAGTCTAACAGTAGATGGTAGTGCACTGAGAGCTTGCCTTGGAGCTGAGATAAGCTTATTCTCTTGCTATGTTTTCATGTTGCTGGGACGTCGTTGTGGACCAATTATTGTTTAAGGAATGATGAAAGTTTCCTTGTGTGTGGTTGCCTGAGCCCACCTGTTCGATGATATGAGCAACAGCATATCCATAAAAGAAAATTTGTAAAACTGAGTTTTTATCTAGTTTCTTGGTTTGGGAAAATGTATTAATTTATTAGGTTCATCTTTTAACCACTTGGATTCCTTAAATTTCTTCTGGACTGCAAGATGAAGCTGGAAATTGTTTACACCAACAGTTGGTCTCACGTCTCTTCCCCCAGTTGTGGACAAGGCCAACTAACCTAGAATTTGATACAAAACAAATAGAACCTATATATGTATGTGTTTCTATAGTTATGTGTGTCTGTAGATAGATAGGTAGATATAGCTATAGATAGATCGAAAGGGAAAGTAAATCTAACTTTTAGTAGGTGTAGCAGAGAGTGGGGATCGTGATGCATCCAGTCCCAGAGTTTCATCTGCCACAGCTCATTCATATGCAGACCCTGAATGTGTTCAGTCATTACCTGCTAGCAACCTCACACCTCCAGCATTACTACAGTTTGCGAAGACGAGAAAGTTATCTGTTGAACGCTCTGACCCCAGAAAGTAAGTTCACTCGTGATGCATTAACTAGAAGATTCTGTTAATTAGAGTAGAAGTCATAAAATTTATCTTTGCAAGCTTCAGAACCTCTAACTCATTATTGTATTCGTCATCTATTATACTATTCTACCAAGTGCTTCTCATACAAGTTCGGATTGTATTTTTAAGGTAGTTTGTACATTTATATTTGGAATATAATGCATTTTCAGAAAAATGAAAGATAAATAGAAATGCGCTGAAGATTCACCTAGTGGCACAGAAGATAAAACCCCGTATTGGAAAAACAAATTAAGCCGTTTAGACATGATTGCCAATAAAATTATTGAGCTATGCTAGGAATTAGGTTCCTTATGACTACTTGCAAATTTTAATTGCAAGGTTGCCATGATTGGCCAACCCTTTTGGGGGTTGGATGATTCCTCATTGGCTGGACTAATCTTTTGAGCATTATCTAGTGAAGACTTCACACTTTTTAGCTCATTCTTTCTAGTTATTAGTTGGCCTTGTGGTTGAACCAACTCCAAGTAGATGAAATGTCTCTGTCATTAAGCATTCAGATGTCAACCATTATAATTTACTCTTGTTATTCGTAGAAATATACCATATTATGATTAGGCTTTGACATTGACCGACATTGATTTTTCCCACTGTAATTTAAGTTCTTATCTGTATTTCTATACCCTGATTTTGATTTAATGTTTGGAACTGACTGATATTCAATTTCCAATTTTTCTCCCAGTCGTGCTCTCTTGCAGAAACGGCAGTTCTTTCACTCACATAGAGCTCAAGTGAGTCTTTAACTTCATTTATTCTACTTAAAAAGTGCAGTTTGATACGTGAACTGGATTCATGCTCCTGCAGTTTCTGTTAATGCTTCAGTGAAGTACTATTCTATCTGATTCAGAACTAAGAAATGCTTTTTCACATGGTCCTTAAAACTCTATTGAGGTATAGACGATGGAAAAGATGTTGGTTTAGGGAAAAACTTGTGCACTATTTTTTGTTATGTAAATCATCAGGATTAGGTGGCAGCTAGCTTCATGATATTTGTTGTTCTTCAACACTAAAGTACAAGTATGGTGTGGCCCACATAGTGTAATCTTGCCAGTCGATCCAAAATCTTCATGCTGAAAAGCTTGTTACCCAAAGTTATTTTTATATACCAGTATACTTTTGACATTCTTAAGGATGCAATCTCTCACCTCGTAGATGCATGTCCAGATTTGGTTCTATTTCTGACACTGTGCTAATGGATGTTTGGGGTCCCGTGTGGTATCTGCTTCAACTTTGCTGTTTCTTTGCCCCCTCCTCTTTGACGGTCATTCCTGTTTTAATGTTTTGAAAGTATCATTGTTGTCGTATACCTGTTTTTGATGTGTTTTAACTGCATTGTCTTTGTTTCTGAATGATTTTTACTTTGCAGCCTGGATTATGCACATTCTCGATGCAATTTATATCTATCCTTAGATATATTTTGCATAGCAATATAGTCGACGTACTTATGAAGAAAACATTTGAGAATATATATGTTAATAAATATATTTGAAAATGAATTTTTTTAATTAATACAGCCGATGGCCATGGAGCAAGTTCTATCAGATCGGGACAGTGAGGATGAAGTCGATGATGATGTTGCAGATCTTGAAGATAGAAGGGTTTGCTGTCTCTTCTGAACACCTCTAGTTTTGTATTTGTTGTTGCATCTTACTATCATGTGCATATGACCTGCTTCTTGAGGTTCACTTTCACATAATTGAGGGTTCTTTTGTATGCGGCTAGGTAAAAAAAGACTAGAGTGTGCAGACTTAGGTTCCAGAAGCAAAAGTGAACTAAGTTGTGTCTGATTGGAATTGCATATTTGTTCAATATAGTAGGTGATCTTTGTTTGCAGATGAGCATTGGTATGAATGCTTGCATATAGAAATCAAACATGTGATGAACACTCCAGTCTCAACTGATTGTAGACCTCCTTTACGTTATCTCTCCGAGTTGCATAGGTCCAAGTGATATAAAGTTCAAGTTTCTTTGGTATCAGTAATAAGATCTCTTGCACTGCCATAGAAACACAAACCTGGACCTGGCAATAGCTTTCAACCCAGATGCCAAAATATATCTTAGTTTTCTATACCTGAGTTTACATAGTTCAGTGACAATGCTTATATAATACATGGCTTAGCATTTCAACATCAACAGTAGTTCAAAACCTAAGCACTATCCTCCTGGGTCAAAATGATTTTGGTTTCTCATTAGTTTTCTCTCGCCCATCTCTAGGGGATGGGATCTTTCTTACAGCAGAAAGCGGACTTGAGAAAACATTCTCAACCAATAGAAAATGTTCAAATATGTTAATCTGCATGTTCTCTATCAATAAAAGAAGGTTTTAGTAAATTGATCAATTTGAGAAGTATGTTATGCGCTTATGTGCATTCACGTCATGCAAGCGGATAGAATTGTCCAGTGGCCTCGGAAACAGGAATGTCAGCCACTTTGGGCAGACACTTGATTTCTCAGAATTTCATCCTTTACTAGGTTCCAATCTTCAAAATTCTAACTCTCTTGCATGTGTCGTAGTTCCTGCAGGCTAGACTAGAGGGTGTAGGTTTATGCAGAGGAACATAAAATGATACATTCAAGTGCAGCACATGGGCTATTTGGTTTTAATTTCTGATTGTCTATTTGGTTATAATTTCCAAATCAAACATCTTTTGGAATAGCTTCAGGCTTTTTTCCCCCTTACTCTTTTGGAAACTTATCATGTGGCACTTCTACTGATGTTGAGCAGATGCTTGATGACTTTGTGGATGTTACGAAGGATGAGAAGCAGTTGATGCATCTGTGGAATTCTTTTGTTAGGAAGCAAAGGTCAGCAACTTCTTAAGTTTTCATCTCTTTCATTTTGTATTTCAATATTTCTTGAGGATCTTCTCCATTATGTTATACACACCCATGATGTATTTCTAAAAGACTTTATACTTTAATGTGTGTATCCACATTCCACACATCTTGCCACTTTACCATAATAGGGCCAGATGATGATGACTATTTATAATTCCAAGAAGAAGCATTTCCATGAGTCAGCTTCTAGAAAGACATCAATCAAGTAGGGACTGAACTGTTCAAAATTTCTTTTTATGGGTGTTACTTTTAGAGATAAGAATTGATTATTTATAGATGGTCATCTGAGCACTTAAGCTAGCTAAAATTGCCAGGTTGTATGAAGTCACATGAACATAGATAGGGATTTTCACTGTTCTTCTAATCTTATAAAGTTGGAAACATAAGAATGAATAGATTATATATAAATATATATTAATATGCAGTTATACATGTATATCTATATATATAATATTGAAGTACATAACGAGAACAAGAGATGGTGATGATGATATGCATTACAAAAGTTTAGGTTATGATATTAAGATGTCACCCCTTTTCATTAGTCTTTTACTAAAATCTTGAACTTGTTTGATTAAGTTTGCCAAAGCATCTGCATAGTTTAAACTTGTACCTGGACGTGCCCTAGGTCAAATAAGTTGCAGGTGAAGCCCGTCACTCTGGCACCTGTGGAATGGGGGTGGCAGTCTAAGCCACTTTAGAGTTCATTACATCACACACGTGTATTCAGAATGGCTTCAAACACAAATCTGAAGATAGACACGACGATAGAAATGGTGGAAGATGGGGGTGATGAAGACTTTAGGTAGAGATGTTTGGTTCATGATTGGCTGAAAGAAGTCTATGAGAGATGACAGGAATTGATGGTGGAGGAAAAACATACCATGCAGAGAGAAGTGGATATTATGCTAAGGCCTTCTGGATGAGCTTAGGAAGAAGACAATAGATGGGGGAGAAAGAAGCTGCGGAAAACATTTTTTATTTAAGGAAAAAAAAAAAAAAGAAAAAGGACCAAGAAAGAAAGTTTGGATAGAAAAATGGAGTCAGTTGCTCTGCAGCAGAGGGAAGGAGTAAACAAGAGGGTTCGTTCTTCTAGGATTTGACACGTATTGTACTGGTATTAATACATTTCATTTAGTTTTATTTCAAGAAAAAATTAGTGAAGAGTTTACGAAGATAACAAATTCCATGCCAGGGTTTGGACCATGCTTGCATGTTTAACAACTTAACAAGGAAACCAACTGGTCATGAACATACATGTCGCTAATTCCAGGACAAAGAATCTACATAATATACTTATGGCTCTTGCACCCTGCCCCTGTCAACTAATGTTCCTAGGCTTATAGCTTTTTGGATCCTGTTTTCAAGGGCCAACTAGTGGCACATAAGGGTTCTGCATGATTAAACTCCTGTGCACAACAGCCAGGGAAGTAGGATTTGACTTGGGTGTATGTGAAATGCATGAAACAAGGCGAATTTTCCTTTTCATTTTTTTTAATTATTATTGTTATTATTATTAATTTCATCTGAGTGCTGGTTGTGCCATGATGGCAGGGTATTGGCAGATGGTCATATTCCTTGGGCGTGCGAGGCTTTTTCCAAGCTGCATGGACAGGATCTTGTTCGAACACCAGCATTACACTGGTAGCTGCTTCTACTATGCCCGATTTTCATCTAAAGACCTAGTATTGGCATAGCTAGTCTCACTGTACTATAATTCTGTGTCTTTTCTTCTGATCTGAAGGAACTCCAGAGTTTATGATACTTCTTAGTCCCATTTTATTGAGTTCTCAATCCCCTTTTGTTCAGTCATTATGTCTAATAAAATTTCCTTCCTTCTTCCCAAAATTTCGTTAAAAATGAACGCATACATGATGCCACTGAACTAGTTCAACATCTTCCCATCTGGCTTTCGAAAATTCGTGGATTGCACTCAACAAAACGCTTTTTCTGAGCTCATGTGATGAGGCAACAGATACTGTGGTGCAACTTATATCGCGAAGCCTATGTTTGGCAATAGGCTAGGGCTTTATGTCATGAACGAGATTTGCTACATCAGGCTCTAATATGCCTCGAAAGCAAACAGCATCGAATCTTACAGCCAATCACTTGATCATTCTTATGAAGTACCTCTCGTGATGCTTGCATTTTGATTTGCACGTCTTATTCATTTTACACTAGGTCCCACTTAATTGTGTTGTTACATCTCTGGCAGGTGTTGGAGATTATTTATGATAAAACTCTGGAATCATGGTCTTCTTGATGCTCGTACAATGAACAACTGCAATATAATTCTTGAGCAATTCCAAGGCCAGGATGCAGACCCCTGAGAAATCATGATGCAATAATGATCTTCCTCTTTGGCATATAATCGACTGAGGTGCGTCTGGTGTAGCTTCAGCAGACGGCAGTTGAGGTCATCATTATTTGGACTTAAATGGTTTATCTTTAGGCTTGAGAATCATGCACAATATCAACTCAACCCTTTTTATCCTTTTGCTAATTTTCATAGCCATGAAATTTGCTCTGGTTATTGGGTACGTTGTTGTACATGAAAAATCATTTCTAAGTTATTTTCACAGAAAGTTCGAAAACTTTATTTGTCATCTTGTACATTGCCCAAGTTTACACTTATAATTATTATTCCATTACGTTTACCTTTGAGTTTGAGACACTATTGCTAGGACATCCTCGACCTATGGTAGGACTTTGGAACAGGAAACTAGAACTTGTACATGGTTAGCTTAAAAATATCTATGTCGTGTACTCAGCTAACTTCTAGCTATTCCACCCTTGTAAGTGGTAATAGTTGGTCTGTTCAAGAATTTCACTAAGCAGGAGATAGGAGGGATTATCAATATGCCATGCTGCTGCCGAAAACT
Source organism: Sesamum indicum (assembly GCF_026168435.1). Taxonomy (NCBI): domain Eukaryota; kingdom Viridiplantae; phylum Streptophyta; class Magnoliopsida; order Lamiales; family Pedaliaceae; genus Sesamum; species Sesamum indicum. The sequence goes on along the minus strand of NC_142663.1, from coordinate 14,465,875 downwards.
TTCCTTCATGACGTAATATTTGTTGTGCTTATTTTCTGTCTTGCCGGAGTACTTTTCTTGATTACAAATGCTTCATTAATAAATTACTACCATGATCGAAATTTGATTGGCCACTGGTAGTTTTATGATAAACTTTGGGGTAAATGTAATTATATATAGGTGGTCTCTTAAGCTTACATTTAGAATCAATTTAGCACTTAAAGTTTATTTTTTGATGTTAGTATTTCTAAATAATTTTAATCTTCGTCTAAATTGGTTCCTACCATAATTTCCAGCGAAAATATGGTTAGAATATATCACAATTCCTAAGCACTCATAGGTTTTAAAAAAGAATATGGAGAATTATTCACCAACAATTTCCGTATCCTTGACGCACTGTGTCACCGGATCAACAACTGGCGGAGATGAATAATCATGAAACTCTTTTCCGACATGAGGCTGATGTATTTGTAGCAACATGGAAGGAGGAGAGTTTCAAGATTTGGGTGAAGTTGTGAGATGAGAGAGAAGAAATGGTAAGAAAACTGTCATATATTGTGAGTGTAAAACCCATTTTGTTTATAATAGTATAGACTATATCTTGATCTAATATGAATAAGCAAAAATAAAAGCAAGTTGCAAAAGTAACTGAGACCAAACAATACATTAATTCATAACTTAAATATTGATGCATTTATAACTGCACTTAATTGACCTTCAGTTTTGGGAATATAAAATCTATATATTGGATTTATATTCATCAATTCTCATACTCACTAAACTAAAAATGAATTACTGCAAATTTATGGCTCTTATTTTCCTGCTTCTCATCCCCTTTTCAGCAGGTATAGTATATATATACATATGTACATACATAACTCCTCTCTTTTTTTCCACTACTCCTACCTACTTTTGTAATTATTAATATTTAATTACATGCAGGAAAAAAAGAGATATACGTATTAAACTACGCATGTGACGTAATATGGACTAGTTGGGATACACCTGACTGCAGAAAGTGGTGTGCCGAGAGATTCAAGGGTTCAACTGGTGAATGCCATTGGATTTTCTGGCCTCATGCTTGGTTACATGGCGATTGTATTTGTTACTCTCAATAACATTTTTTTTTTTTAAATTTTATTCAGGAAAATAAATGCCATTAAATTCGATGGAATTGAGTATGATGTACTTAAATAATTAATGGGTTTTACAAATCTTTATAGATCCATAGATGCGCGAGTCGTAAGTCAGCTATATATATAATTATTATAAACATGAGTTGTTATATGGTATTTAAATATTTTATGCTTTTTATGATATGATCCTGATTTAAAAGCTTGGAATGTGATTTTCTTGAACTCAACTCTGATGCTGTTGAATTATTTATTAGTCAATAGTTTCTGATTTGAAACATTATAATATGTAGTGATAATTATTTATTTAATATTGTCCTAGTCATAGTTGTAACTGGGAGGCATTGGGAGTATGAATTCATACTATTTTAATTAGTTTACAGAAACTCAACTATATAATATAGTGGTTGTAAACTAATTAAAACTCACGCACCCCACCCACGCCTCTGTATATCTTTTTTATTTATTACCAATCTTAGGTTGTATATTTTTACCCTTCATAATTACACTTTAGTCAATGCCTGATAATTAAACGCTATTAAAACTAGTAATATTTAATTTCTCAACATGCTCTTCTTAGAATCCCAATGCCCTCAAATTTTGAAAACACCATTAATGCATGCAAATTTAATTAATCTCAACAAGTGTATTGATTTGATTCGTCTGATTCTAGTTTTGGTAAGAAATATTTATGGCCTAGCTAGCTACCCTTAAACCCTCAAATCTGCTCAGGTAACAAACTCTCTCCTTCATCTCTCTCAAATAATTGTTCACCATGTCAAACTCACTCCCTTCCCTAACCCCAAGCTCCAACAATGTGGACGAGCTGCCAAAAGCGCGTTTCTGGGAAGCCATGGACATCTGCCAGTGGGAAGGCTTCTGGTTCGAGCCCGGCCTGGTGAAGCCCGCCATCACCTTCAGGTCAACCTTCCAGGCCAGAGACGACGACCTTCTCCTCGCATCAACACCCAAAACCGGCACCACATGGCTCAAAGCCCTCTCCCTCTGCATCATGCAGCAAAACCAAGAACACGACATCTTAACCATGGAGAACCCTCATTTCCACGTCCCCACCATTGAAAGCACAATTTATTCAACCAAGCCCCAGAAAGCTGACCTCTACGACGCATCGGCTCCTCGTCTGCTCCACACGCATCTGCCACACGCAGTTCTACCAGATTCCATCAAGAATTCAGCCTGCAAAATCGTGTACATTGCCAGGAACCCTAAGGATACCCTAATCTCAATGTGGCATTTCTTCAACTCAATTATCAGGCCGAATCAAGAACCGTTTCCACTAGAAAAGGCCGTGGATTGCTTTTGCACTGGAGTCTATCAATACGGGCCTTTCTTCGAACATGTGGTGGAGTACTGGCAGGAGAGCCAGAAAAGGCCTGAGAAAATACTGTTTCTCAAATATGAGGACCTGAAAACCGACCCAAAGGCCCAGGTATAATATTACTCACAAAAAAACATATTAATTGAGAATTCTAAAAGTAGTTTCAAAATATATTTCAAGCGAAAATAATTTGGATTTCTAAAAGTAGTTTCAAAATATAATTTTTTAAAAATATTTCTTAGTGACATAAGTTGTCATTGCTAATAATGAGTGTATAGTTTTGCTTTTTTGGTCCCATAATTATAGTTTTTTTTTTTTAACATTTTGATCCTGTAATTTATTAAGATAGCAATTTAGTCGTATATATTCTTTTAATTTTCGCCATTTCATGGAAAAATTAATTAGCCGGAATATTCAAATTTGGGCGGAATTATGATGTTACTTTGCTGCTAACTTTGAAAAATTCAGCTAATTTTATCCTAAAATTGCAAAATTATAAAAAGTGAAAAATCATTTTACAAACCTGACAAGTTATAGAACCAAAATCCCAAATAGTATAATTACAGGACTAAAAATATAATTAAACCTAATTATAATTGGGACAAGTCCCAATTATTCTTGTCTTGGTGCACAATAATTATTACTACTATAATTATGAAGATTATTATTATTATTTAGAGTGACAACTTATGCACATATTCCTTTAATAATTACAATCTAGTGATAATTTTTTTTGTTTTATCATTTAACAGTGATCATGACATATAATAACTTGATTTTTTTTTTATAATCACTAATGTTGTCTTATTTTTGTAGATCTCAAAGATGGGTGAATTCTTGGGGAGGCCATTTGGGAGTGAAGCAGAGGTTGAGGAGGTTGTTGAGAGGTGCTGTTTGGAGAGGCTGAAGAATTTGGAGGTGAATAGGAATGGATCCGTTTTGTCCAATGTGCCAAACAGTAGTTTTTTCAGGAAAGGTGAGGTTGGGGATTGGAAGAACTATTTGAGTCCTGAAATGGAAGACAGGATCAACCAAACAAGCCGTCTCAAGCTTGAGCCGTTTGGTTTGGCCTCTTTCTTTAGTTAATGTATGTGGGCTAATAAGGTTGTATCTTTTTTTATGTTGATCAAAAGAGCTTAATTTGGCAATTGTGACAAGTCATATGTGAGGGCTTATGCAAAATTTAATTTTAGGGGCATTGCGGGTTTAGTCAAGTTGAAGATAATTACATGATTTGTGTATTAGACTCCTTATCGTTCAAATTTTTATAAGCAGTAGTGACAAATGTAAATGTATGCTCACCCTCCTCCTTTTCCTTTCTACCAAATGCTTTTTTACACCCTTCACATGGGCAGTTGATGGAGCAGTCAACACCACCCTTCAAGAAGAGGCTCAAGTTCCCAACATAAACATAAAGCATATCCCAACACAAATAGGAAAACAAACCTCATTGCATTCACGATACCATATATATGGTGGTGGAATCCGCATACAAAATGTTTTGTCTGGAAAGACTGTTAATTCAAAACTCATTTATTTTCCCCAAAGGAATAAAGATTACAAGAAGATGATTACAACCTCGTAATGACACCAACATTCCCACTCACCGCATACACTAAAACCCCCCAAATCACCCTCGACCAACAAATTTTAAAAACCCCAACACACATACACACACACAACACCAACACAACGAATAATCCCCCCACGAATGAATTTGCAATGCAGATACATACAACACAATTATACATACACAGACGGTCATCTCCATCACGACGTCTGCGACCCCGTAGTATACTGCTCAGCCATCTCCTTCATCTCCCGAGCCTTGCTCGCCAGCTTGTCCCTCGCCGTGTCCAGTTGCTCCGCCCCCGGCGGTTTTTTCCCCGTCACATAGCGGTAGATCCACGACAACATACTTATCGCTGCCAGGCCGAATCCGCCGGATGCCACAAAGCCCGAGATCACCAAGAAGACGGTTATGGCGGCCGGCACCAGCACCGGGCTGAAGATCACGAGCAGGGGAGTGGCGATGGTGAGCGCGATAACGGTTCCGGCCAATGTCAGGCCGGCGAGGAGGAGGAGAGAGCCGCCGGCCGTGGCGGCGGTGGCGGCCTTGACCAGCAGGTGGCTGCGCGGCTGCGTCTTCTGCTGGGGCTGGGGCCTGGCGCCGGCGTACTGCTCAGCCATTTTATTTGATTAGCAGAGAAGGATTGGAGAAAGTGTGGGTTGAGGAGGGTTGTAGTGGAGTGGGAGGAGAGGGGGAATGGGGGTTAAATAGAGGGAGAAGAAGAGGGGGTACGTGTTGAAGTGGTGAACATGCAAGGGTTGCATGCAGAGATGAGGTGGTTTGATTTCGGACACCTCAGTTTTTGGTGGCATTTGGTGGGGGCTATTGTCCGAAGACGAGAATCCGAGGGTGCCTATCTAATATTTTCCATCTTTTATTATAAAGTAATATTAACATTATGTCGTATATATTAATATTATTGATACGAGTGAAAAATCGTCCTGTTAGAATAAGTTCAATTTGAGGTGACTGAGCTCAATTTTTCCACAAGCATTGAAACAAAAATCTAAAAAGAATATGTCAGCATTCCAACATTTAAATCAATAAAATAATAAAAAAAATATAGTATAAAATGAGGAAGTAGTAGCAAAATGATTTCAAGTAACAGTATGTTGTGGGTATAGATGGTGCAAACTTGTGTTATTCCAGAATGCCCCTTTTATAGGGTTTGTCCCGCTGCCTGTTGAGGGAGTATAGCCCCTTTGGGGAAGTTGGTTGCGTCCTAACCATTTTGGATAGAATCTTCTAAGCACTAATCCCTTATTAAATCTCCTCCAGATTCCCAATGTATAGTTATCATCTTAGATCCTCCCGGCAATCACCTGCTTATTGTCTCTCCGAGTCTGTATATGAGAATGTGGCTCCCAAATTAACTCTGAACCTACCTGCTAAGCCAACCTTTCTAGAGGGCCCCGACCCAACATCCTTTTTCTTGGGACATTGATCACACACTTGAAAGCTTTTATAACTATTCATTTATATAGCTATATTACACACTATAGCATAATATAATTTCAAACCCATACAATATAATAAATGTTATAGGAAATAAAATTTAAATTTTGTGAAAGATAATAATGTTAGGGAAAAGAAAAGAAAAGAAACCTGGATATACTATTGAGCCCAAACACAGAACAAGGAAAGTGAGCCGTTGTGGGCCTCTATGTATTGTTTAAGATGGATAAGTAGCTAGTCTTTTATGATTTGAACGTGGGACTCATAATGACCACTCGTTTGTCTTGAGATCATTGATTTATGTGATTAATCCTACAATTTCTGCTATTTATATTTAAATATCAGTCCTATATGTCCTAAGTACAACTTTTGAAACCGTGAATGCTCCTACGAGTTTCATATTTTTTCTTTTACGATGTTGCTGACTTATAATTAGAACCTTCTTGTTGTGGTTTTTATGATTTTTTATTTTGCCTGTTAGGTTACACGATTTCTGAATTACGCATAATTGAACATTTTTGTATTTGGATCAAATTCTTGCCGACTTTTTAAATTTAGAGACGTATTACATTTATTTATTTAGTTTTAATATTTCTCATAAACTTTACCAAGACATCATGTAACAACATCAGTCGTATTATCCCTTTGATGGACTTCTGTCCATGAAATTATCAAAGTCAATGAACAGAAAATGATGGTACTTGTACAATTTCTATGCCAAGAACATTTTGTCTATTAATGGAGGTCGTTTTCGTCTTTTACGTAATGGGGAACTTTTTTCTGCATCAACTGCATTTTTCTTTCGATTAATTTCTACGGAACGGAAAGGAGAAGTGTACTAAATTACTCTGTTTTTTTTTTTTGAAATATATTTAAAATTACGCATACACCCCTCCAATAATTTTTTATTTACAAAACTGATACTTTCAATTAAAATTTAGATGGAAAATGCCGATATGAGGAAAAAAATTATATAAATTTTTAATTTTATCCCTCATTCAACATTCTTTCAATAATATAATATATAAAAAATTTAAAGGATATAATTGTAATAAAATATTATTATCAAATTGTGACTATTGGATAAAAGTAGCTGTTTTGAATGAAAAAACCTAGTTATCTTTTTATACTTTTTTTCCTTTTCTATGTATGGGGTGAGGTGAACAGAAATTGTTGTATTTATTTCTTAAGCCACTAGATGAAGTACTTAGACAAGACAGATTCAATAAATAGATGCAACAATGATGTCAAACCTCACCCTATATATAAGAGAGAGAATAAACACCAAAACATGACTAGTCTTTACCAAACAGTTATAATTTGAAAATAATATTTTATTATCGCTACACCCTTTTGACTTCATATGTATTACATTTACATCTTTATAAGTATAAAGATATTACAGAAGAATGTTGAATAAATGATAGAATTGAAATATATAATTTTCTTTTTTATGATGTCGGCATTTTCTATCCAAATTCTTACAGAAAAAGGATCAACTACAAATGGAGAATTTTTTAAGGAGGCGTGAGTGTAATTCTAAACATTTTTAGAAAAATTGCAACTTTTAAACTTTAAAAAGGATCTAAGTATGATTAGGTGCTACATGGATAATTTCTTCTATACTAGCAACTAAAGTACATTCAATGCGTTCACATAATTTAAATTTTATTATCTTTTTTTAATCAAATAAAAAATAAAATAATTGATCAAAAGAAAAAAAAAATGATTATTTGTGAAAAAAATAAGTACGGGCTTTCTAACCAACTCACGTTTTGCCAACCATAGTAGTTACATTAGGGGCTCACATTTAATATATATAATCATGCATAACACGAATTCTATGCTAGTATATATGTATATATGTATATGTATTAGTAAATAATTTAAGTCCAAATAGATTATCATTACCAGGATCGAATAAATGAAACTCAGGGATTTAAACTAAAAAAATATAAATAATAATTATATAATTAGATAAATATTTAATAAATCGATTCAAAATTGATTGGATTCTGATTTGAAGTATACTATTTTACAAAAATCTCAATGGGTCCAAACCACTCTTCCAATTGCAATTCACCACTGTTTTCATTTGTATTTTTTTTGCACACCACACATTTTACACATTCTCTTTTCCTTTTCTAATTAGCCCACTACAAGCATAGGGCCAAAATCTCATTTTACTTTACACAACCAAACAAGCCCTATCATGAATCCAGCTCACTTTCAGGCCACCACTACTTGTCCGCCAGCTGGCAATGCCGTCATTTCGCACTCCACTTGCTGCACACTGGATCGGCTCTCCACCTCCGTCTCGGCTTGCTCACCCGCTGCACCTTTCTTCCTCCGCTTCGGCGACTCACTCTGCGAGCTGGACGTAACCGTTGAAGCAGCCGAAACGGAGGGCTCAGGCGACCGCCGCTTGGCCTTCACTCTCACCGGCTCCGGCTCATTCGAGCCGATTCTGTGTGGGAAGTTCAACAAAGCTTTCGAGCCCCGCATTCTGTAAGCCGCTTTGTCATAAGCCAAAGCCGCTTCCTCAGCCGTCTCGTACGTCCCAAGCCACACCCTTGCGCCGTTTTTCGCCGGGTCCCTTATCTCAGCCGCGAACTTCCCCCACGGCCGTTGCCTCACGCCTCTATAATGCCTCCCCTTCGGCCGGGGCGCCATCGCCGGCGCCGTCACGGCCGGCGGAGCATTGACGTACTCCGTCCTCACTGTAGCGAAGCTCATCTCTGGCACAACCTCAAACCTGGGCTCGTCTTTAACATCGTTGAAGGGTTTCCATCCATCATTAACGGCGTCCCGAAGAAGCCCGTAAATAACCATATCCTCAGCGTCGTCAACTCTCAACGGCAAGTCACCCCATGTTTCCGTCAAACAAGGCATGAGGCTGCTGAAACTCGAGCTCCGGCAATACAACGGCGCCGGAAACTGCAACTCCGCCGCCGTCATCTCACTGAAAATCGGCTGGTACATGAAGCTCCGATAAATTCAGCAAATGGGGAATCAAGAATCTGGGATTTTCTTAAAATTCTCAAGGAAATTAATTGAGATACTATTAGAAAGAATTGAAAATCAAGATGAGTTTTTTTTCTGAATTTTGGGAGGAGAGATGGGGTGGGTGTATATATAGGGTGAAGAGAGAGAAAGATGTAGGAAGGTGCATGCACCCGTGGGGAATTGGGGGTATTAAAAAGATTTAACTTAGTGGATTTTATTATATTATAAAATTCAATTTGCAATATGATTATGTTTATGTTGGGGTGTTTCTTTGAAAGTTCCAAAAATATTGACAGTGGAATAGAATCACGTGGTTAATGAGAAGAACAAGTGGGGGAGAATTGGAGGATAAGATGTCGGGTTTGGTGTCAGATTGAGTCCACCTCACCTAAATATTATTTATATTTGTTATTGATTTTATGGCATATTTTTATTTTTATGATGATGGTGCAAGTAATTTCAAAATCATTTTCACATTTTGGGAAATCGAGATAGAAAAGTCACGTGCTGGAATTCGGATTTTTTTTTGGAGAAAGGGAAAGTGATAAAAAATTGAGTTTAGGACTTTTTTATATTTTTGAATTCGATTACCATTTTCATCTCAAAATACAAAAATATATATTCAAATTTAATCAAGTTGGCAATAGATAACGGATTACGGTTATAAGTAATGGTCCTTGTAAATTTTATTGCACAAGTCAATACTACATTCGTGATAAGATACCAAAAATCACAAACGTACTAAAGGCTTATCTAGTTGACTTTTGAATGACGTATTTATAAGGAAGTTTGAACCGTACACGGAGTCGTTTATCTGGCACCACATGTCCGTCATTGGACGATCATGCTTCCAAGTTCCCATTGGGTCGGGCAGAGTCATATCTGACCCAAATAAAAATGCATGGCGACCATTTATAATTTTTTAATACATGAATTCGATTACTGTTTTTAAAAATACATAAACAAAAATACCTCCAAATCTAATAAGTTCACAATCCCCGACAAAGGGGCATAGAGTTATAAGGGATGGTTCCCGTAACAACTCTCATTCAAATTAGCATGGGGGTCGTGGTAAGAAATTAAATAAAGAACTTCATAAATGCATTACTTGATTGTTTTCTAAATAAGGTATTTATAAGAAAATTTCAATCGTAAACTCTCGTCTATCCAACATCACATGCCCATCATCCTAGGATCATGCTTCCAAATACCTGTTTGGGCAAGTTAAGTCATACCGATCCCGATCATATCTTATTTAAACAATTCTTCTAACTTTAAGGATATATCAAGAATTTAATGAATTTTATCCACATCAGATATGGCTTTCACTGATAATTCAGATATTTGGAAAAATTGCAATTATAATTATAGTGTGGAAACTAATAAAACATTCAACTTAATTCTATTGTGGTAAGGAAATTTTTGTTTTATTTAAAATCCCCATAATTTTATGAAGTGACCCAGGTGATCTACCACTTATAAAAGAAAATATGCTCTGGACAATATGTGAAGTGCTAATTAATTAAAAATTATCATCATTTATATATATTAAGTGACAAAAAAATGTTTTTTTTATTACAATAATTATAATGATTCTTTCAAATACAACAATGGTGTAATAATGTTAAATTTGTGAAACTTATTATTTTAGCAAATCATTAATCATTAATATCGTATCTTAATAATAAAATGATTAGTGATAATTTAATTATATATTTAATTAAGAATTATCACATGCAATTATTGTGCATACTCCCACTTGTTGAAATTATTGATGTGGATCCTCACGTCCAACCCAATTTGACAACTTTTCGTTTAAAAAAAAAGCGTTTTTGGTCGCATGCTTATACCGTCGACATGAGAAAAAGTAGATTAGTAATGCGCTTTCAAATATTGAACTAACTAATCAAATCCAACTTACCCTGTCAAGTGGTATTATTTAATTATTTTGCTTTTGTCTTTTCTTTTATTTATTTTTTAATAATCCTTAACTAATTTGCTTCAGACAGTTGCATACTTAAGACAAAGACACCTGAATACTAATAACGTTTTAATTTAGTGGTTAAAATTGAAATTCAATAAATAAGTTTGAAAATAAGAGTTTGTGTCTCACTAATGTGAGTTTATCGTAATTTATTTCTCAATTTAACCAAATTATACATTTTCAATTTATTGATATTACTTACGTAATTATATAATTGTCTTTTTCATTTAATAAAAAATAAGACACATATGGTCATTAAAGTTGAATTTTTTAAATTCTTTAAAAAAAAAGTCATAAATAGCTCTGCATATACTTTAGGGTAAATTACAAAAAACTCCTCTGAGATTTATTTAATTACAAATACTCCCTCAAGTTGAAAAATTACAAATATTCTTTTGTGATAACTTATTGTAGGGGGATGTTTGTTAGGATATTTGTATATTCAGAAGGGTATTTGTAATTTTTTAAATAATAAAAAAAATATTTATAATTAAGATAAATTTATGAACAACTCATTGTAACTTACCTATTTTTCTAATACGAGGTTTACTTCTCTACCTAAACGGATAAGAAGGAATTTCCATACCATCCCTTTCATAATTCCACATGCATTAATGTTGTGATGGAGCAACCTTGTGAAGAGAATGTACACTGATCATAAGTCATGATCGGGACATGTGCAAAAAGGAAAATACTTGAGCTGTCCTAAATTTGTCGCAACATCAGTTACTGAATCACAAATAATATAATTATTATGTATTAATTTAATGATTCACAAATCTCATCGTCAGGTAAAAAATCTACAACTAGAGCTATTTATTTGACGATCGAGATCTACTAAGATGACATTATTGGCTGGAGCATATGTTTTGCGCCAAAAATTATAATTGTAAGCAATTGTGCAGCTTAAAATGTAAAGCATCCAAACACCATATTGGAACACTTACTGCAGCACAAAACATGCAGATATTTTGTCGGAAATTCCATCTTTTATCTCAAGAAGATTCACACATGCATAAAGCCATGGACCACCAAACAATGTTTTTATTTTCCACCATTGTTGATATGATGCAATGGTATATGGGTTTATTTCAATGCCAAATATTTCAATTTTAATACAAAATTTGACGTTCGTAGATTATATTGTACGTACCCATCAACTTTTTGTACAATAAATTCCAAATTAAATAAATATAATAAAAAATAAAGTAGTAGCTGGGTCATGAGACATTGATTTAAAAAAAAAAAAAACCCACACACACACACACACACACAAAGTAGGTAGATTTTAAAAACAAAAATTTCCAGTTTATTTTCCAAGTCCAAGATGAATTTGGCGAGAATAGACTAATACAAAAGATAAGAAGAGAATCTTGAACCAAAGATGCAATGTACCTTTACGGCTGTGTACGTATTACAAAATAGAGCAGTTTCATGTTTGAATTCTCAAACCCCAAATTAATAAATAAAACTCTCTCTCTCTCTCTCCTATTCTCTTTGAATTTTGAATTATAATTTAAATTTTTTATTATAAAAATATTTATTTATATAAATAAAATTCTTTACATCATTCACTAAGTATTTAAATATTAAAATGTTAAGAAAGCAAATTAAATAAGAAATTATACAAAAATGTACATACAATCTCATTTATTAAACTCCAATCCATAATTTTTTAAATACAAAACACCAGTCTGACTATTAAAATAATATTTCGTGGGCACTATTATAAAATAAATTAAATACATGGGAGTTATGCACATGGCAGTTACCAACAAATTATAGAGAACAAGATGGAATTGAATCAATTTTAATTCTTTTTATTAAAAAAGAAAAAAAGAAAAGAAAAGAATGGGGAGGGTTTCAACATTCAAATTGTTGAAAAATGGAACTTGTTAGCATTGCATGTGGGTGCAGTCGGTCTTACATTTGACGTTGCTGCATATGATTGGTCGTACCTTAGACCAAAAGTCAATACAATTAATATAGACCTATGTACTATAAGATTATTTCGTATAAATCCCTCTAAAAATATGAAATTATATTTCTTTATAAAAATTCAAATTAGATTAATTACACTCTTTCCAAAAATTCTACGTTTGTATCTGACTCATTTTTGCTATAGTTTGGATGTTGTATAAATATTTAATTTTGCCCCCATGTATATTTTTATACTTATAAAATGATAAATATAATACCTATATATGGAGCAAGGTCAACATCATTATATTTTTTCTCTTATAAGTACAAAATTATTACATAAGATTATTAAATGAGAGGTCAAAATAAAAAAATATATAATTATTTTGCTAACATCTGCATTTTTCATTCAAGCTCTAACGAAAGAGGATCAGGTGTAAATATTAAATTTTCATAGGGAGTGTAAATGTAATTTTAAAGGTTTTTTTTTTGAGAAAAGTATAATTTTGTATTTTTAAATGGAATTTAAATATAATTAATCTCATGCTATATATTAAGAGAGAATTTTTTTTTTTTTTTGGTGTCTACCCTTATTTTTATGATTATTTAATCTAATTTTTCGCTTACCTACCATCTTTTTGATAGTTATTTCTTTCATTTATATTTGCATTCATCTTTTTTATCATAATTCTTTGTTTTATAAATTTAACATTGTCTATTATTTTGAATGGGTCACAATTTATTAATATATTATAATGTAGCATTCCATGGTATGGTATGGAGGAGAGCATTGGTCGTGCGTGCCACCGCAATATTTGAGTTTTGATGATATATATCAGCTGCTAAACGACACAGCAGTGGACAGGTGGGGGCTTCCCCTGTTTGTTCCGGCTGCTATGGCCATAGCCACAGCCTCATACTAGCTTCGTCAGATTTTAAAAACTATGGAAAAATATTCCTGGTGTTTGGATTTGTATTTTAAATATTTTGTTTTGTATTTTGAAGATAGAGGGAAAAAAATAGAGATAAGTAAGTGTGTGTTGAAAATAGATGATATGTTTGGATTTGTGTTTTGGGATAATTTAAAATATTTTAAAATAAGTGATGTAGGTTTGATGTTGGGATTTGGGAGACAAAAATCACTGTTCATTGTCAAAACATATATTTTTATTTATAAATATTTTATGTTTAATGTTGTATTTTTTGGAGAGAAAAATTATTATTTATTGTCAAATTATGTCTGTTTTATATTGTGTATATATATATATATTATATATATATAGAAAGTTGAAAAACAAAAAAACACGCAGATAAGATGTAAAAACCACAAAAATAAACATTGAGTGTGTTTTATCTTATCTCGAAAAATACGAAAACATGAATCCAAACACTGTAATTAAGTTCAAAAAAATTTATTCCACCTCAAGAATTCGAGCACATCATATATATGAGTATTTATTATTATGGTATATTTATCGTATTTAGTTAATATGAGTTTATTAATCAAATTAGTAAATGAAGATCAACTTTTTATTAGAGTAACAAATACCGACTCATTGTTTGAAAAATTACAGGTACTTCCCTGATTTTAATGTTCGTCTAACAACTATTCCATTTCGTTAGACTCTCTAAGTTTCCATCCAATTTTCATAATAAATTTACCTAAATGTCCTATTTGACTTATAAATTATAATTTTATTTATTTATTAGAATTTTTTAAAATACTTTTATATATTGATATTCCCTGCAGATTATTTATTTTATTTACTCTTAACATTTTTCTAATATATTGTTTTAAATAAAAAAAAATCAACAAGGGAAAGTAGTAATATCCACTTCACCGTATAGGGGCTACATAACTATTTATTATTTGAAAAGGGTATTTATAAAGTTTTCAAATAATAATTAGGTATTTTTAGTTGTATCAAATTTCAGTGGGATGGTGACTGTAATTTATCCTTATTTTTAATTAGTAATAATTAATGATAATATGTAGTAATAATTTTGAGAATCAATATTTATGAAGTTGATGCAAACAGAAAGCAGACATATCGACAATGATTGAGTGGAAATTATTGAGAAGTGAGAAACAGATGTATTATGTGTCAAAATTTTGATGGTTTTGGTGTGTAATAATGAATATGACAATTAATAAAATGAAAAAGACTTGATTTCTCCGTATATTTTTTAAAATGAATTAAAAAATATAAAGAGATAAATTATTATATTCTTTTTATAATATGGATGATTTGTTCATTTTCAATATTATATGAGGATAAATTGATATTTATCCCTAAAATATGTGGTGATACGGATATTTTGAAGCAAATTAACCTTAATTTATTTGACATATTAATTATTTGTGGAAATTTCTTCTTATTTTTAATAATTTAAACTATTGAGTAATTAAAGTGATTATTTAATATTATTATAATGAAGTCAAAACATTTTAGGTTCAATTATTTATCCAAATTTTAAATCCCACCACACTTTTTTAATTACTTAATTGGTTCAAAAATATTATTTATCGAGGCTATTGTTTATTTATATATTTTATGAAATAAATTTAATTAATATATTATTATATAATTATTAACAATTATGTTAATTATGAGTCATAATTAATGATGAGTATTAATTTTTAAATAATTAACTCATATCCAAAGAAAAAACAAAAAAAAAATGTTCTGATATTTGAGGGTCCAAGACTTTTGTTAGTTCTGCTTCATAAATTCTATTTTAATTAATTACAATAGTTTTATTTTGTTATATTCTACACTAACTATTACTTTTTAAAATAATTAATTATTATAGTTAAAAATAAAAAGTATGATAAATGCTATTTAATTACAACTACTAATAGTTACTTTCTCAAGTAAAGTCAACACATTAACCACAATAAAAATCATAACAAATATTTCGACTATAGCGAAAACCATGATAAATATTCATTAATCATAGTCAAAACTATTGATTTAAGGCCAAATGTGATGTGATGATTTTTACATGTGACGTTTTTTCATCGAAAAAATCGATAAATAAAAGGCTATACACAACAAAATACAAATTTTATAAAGTTAAGATGATAAATCGATATTTAAATAAAAATTAGATAACAAAATGTACAATTGTAATTTACCCAATATAAATATAAAAACCTACTTGGCTAAAACACATTAATGGAGATTAAAAAATAAAGAAATAGAAAAAGGGTAGGTGGGACCCAGCAAAAGGAGAAAAACAAAAAAGGCAACAACCTGGAATTGGATAGACAAGTTGAGAAAGGGACCATTACAAGTTGATTCCCAGCAAGTCAAGTTGCTTCCCACTTTTTCCTAAAAACCATCTCAAGATATAAAAAAAAATGATATAATCATATTAATATTATGTAAAGTTTATAAAAAATAAAAAAATAATTAAAAATTATGTAATTGATGGTGTAATTATCATATTTAAATATTAGTACGATCATTTGTGTGTATGAAAAATCTTTCTTTTTTTTTTATTTTTTATATTACTCTGGATTAGTAATAATGATAATAATAATAATAAAAGGTTGAAAAGTAATGGGTTTTTATTTGTATGTGGGTGAAAAGTCAAGCCAAAATGTGCAAAGGTCTTCTCACGTGCCATCATTAACTCCTCTAATCTCATCAAATCAATTACTTTGATTTGATATCCCAAGTTTTTCATACCCAAACGTCTCTCTTTTTTATTTGTTCCATCAATAGATATTTCTTGGAAGGGACATTTATAGGTACTATATGGATAGGTTTTGTCCCGTTTTTTTTTTTTTTTTTGAAAAAATAAAGTGGTAAAAATATAATTATATGAAAATATTAATTACTAGTTTGATATATATATATATGGATTATGAGGTTTATAAAAGGTGTGATTATAAATATATTTTATTAATCTACCTTTTTGTGATATTATAAATGGGCAAATTACTCTCTTGTGAAAAAAATTAGCAATTTACCCTCTCTGCTTTTTAAAGTAATGCAATTTTACCTCCTAATCTAAGAGAAAAAATGCTTCATTTTAAATAAATATAAAGAAATAAATTGCTGTATTTTAAAAAATACATGGATGGTAAATTGTTTTTTTTTTTTTTCATATCAGAGTAATTTGCTCATTTATGATATCACAAAAAGGTTGTTTGTATTTTTTTTTATATATTTTATTATTCTTTTGACAATTGAAGCTCAAATCGAGTTTAAAAATTTATTAGATTAAATTTTAATGTATTTAAAACGGATTTTTGTGAATCAATCTGAAATCGAGTATTTATTCCATAGTTGCGTAGGATGAAAGAATTTAATGAGTTATATTTTTGAGATGGTAGTGGTAGGTATTGAAGTCAGGCTGGGGATTTGAAGTAGACCACATTTATTAGTGACGACAACCTTCCATCATACATTAACAATTAATTATATAATTAAAACATAGATACGACAAATTCTCGACATTAAATTAAATAATGTGGGCACCACAACAATTTAACTAAATTTGAATTTGAACAATGTTAATTAGAGATTAATTATTTGTGTATGCTCACACTCTTTGATTATTGAAGATGAATGATGTGGTAAGATTAATTCTTGTCGGAAATCTAAAATGAAGTTACCTCTTCATACACTCTTTCTCACAACCCTTTGCTTCAAAGCATCTAAAACTATTTTCTTGATTGTAAAGAATTAGGGAATATTCAATACGGACGTTGGGGTGGACATAACTTGGAGATAGGGGTGTTGGTGGAAGTCAATTGGGGACTCCAAGCTACTTAGACCATGTTCCCAAATTGTAATGTACAAAATTAGAATAATGAGATCATGCTGTCAAATAAATATTATGATTATTCTTGGAACATGTAATATTTAAAAGTTTAAGGTATTCATCATTAACATGTATGTGTGGTCCTTTCGTAAAATTAAGAGGAATGATAATTTTAGTCCAATAAAAATGAGTGACAATTGTAATTCTATTAAAATTAATTTGTGCAATTTGGTAATGTAATTTGAAAAACATGGTAATTCGATAACAATTCTTATCGAAAATTCACAATAGACTAGAAAAGGCATTTCTTTTCTACGCGTCAGGAAAAATTGTAATTTACTTTCCATAACTTAAATCGTATGTGATTTTAGTCCCGTTGTTTTATTCCTTACCACATTTAATTTCACAAATGTCAAAAAAATTGCAATTTACGTTTCACTCACATTTTTTGCTAGATTCTTGACTAAAAGAGCGCATGTAAAGTACGTGCTCCATTAACTTAACCAACGTTTGACTGCAATAGTATGAAAAATTGTAATTTTTGAACTAAAAAGGTCCAAAAGCACATTTTTTGGACTAAAAAGACGTGATTTTGAGATTTATGCGACTCAAAGCGTCATCTGTCATAGTTGTAACACCAAAAAATATTCTACTCTTATTTTATGAGACTAAAAAAATATTTTGCCCATATATATAAACAATATTTGTATTCTTTTAATATGATAACAAAAATATCTATATATTAAATAAAACATAAAATAAAAACCATTTTTCATAATAAAAAAAGTTCATAAACCATTACTCTCATATTTTTTTTCTTATAATATATATTAAAAAAGATTATCTTTGTGTGCCCATGCCGCAGACTTCTAATCATTTTTGGATGCTTCTTCCCTCTTCCCTCGAACCCTACCATGAACCTTCCTCCCTCAAACTCTTACACTAAACTTCCCCTCCTTTATAACCCTCTTTCCACTCAACCCAAATATAGTAAACAATCCAAAATTGAATCTAAAACCAAAAAACCTCGATACCCTTTTCCTCTTCTTGAACCCTAATTATTCTGTCAAGAACAATGATGGCCTCGCCCGATCAGAGTTCAGCCCTCGAAATCATTCGCCAACACCTTCTCGACGATTCTGCTTTCATCCAAAATTATTGCCCGTCGTCTGCCTTGTCCTCGTCGGATCAGTCGCAGATTTCAAGAACTAGCTCTTACTCTTCTTCCTCGAGTGATCAGACTTCTGTCTACGTTAGCCCGAAAAGGGAGTTTGAATACTTAGAATTTGAAACGAAGCCTCAAAGAAACTTGTCTGAGAGGAAGCCTTCGCTCCACATAGCCATTCCCCAAGTGAACAAGAAGCTGCAGAACGTTGAAGCAAATTCCGGCGAAGGAAGGCATTACAGGGGGGTAAGACAGCGGCCGTGGGGGAAGTTCGCGGCGGAGATACGTGATCCGACGCGGAAGGGGACGAGGGTGTGGCTCGGAACCTTCGACACGGCGGTGGAAGCAGCCAAGGCCTACGATAGGGCGGCGTTCAAACTGCGGGGGAGGAAAGCAATACTGAATTTCCCACTTGAAATCGGGACCTCGAACCCGTTGCCGGAAAATGAGACGACGGCGGCGATTGGATGCCGGAAAAGGGGGAGAGAGAGTGAGTGTGAACAAAGAGAGAGGAAAGAAGTCAAGAGGGAAGAGATTGAAGAAGTTACAAGTGAGAGTGAGGTAACGGCGGCGGTGCCGTTGACGCCGTCGAGTTGGACGGCGGTTTGGGACAGTGGAGATGTGAAGGGTATATTTGAAGTTCCGTTGTTATCGCCGTTATCTCCACATGAGAGGTTGGGTTATTCAGGGTCAGAACTGTTGGTTAAATGAGCAGTAGCTAGATTAAAATGCACCTGACGCTAAAAGTCTGGGGTGGTTTAGGAATTTAAGAAAGTCCTGGGGTGGTAAAGAGGATTAATGATTTCCCTTGCCTCTTGGTGAAAGCCGAATTAAACTGAGATTTGTTTAAATTATTTATTCCTTTGTATGATATGGAAGCACTTTGCCATGGAAAAAGTAGCAACTTTCTTCTTTCCAAATCTAATGTCGTTTGTGTGAGGTTTCACGATTTAATATACATAAACTCACAAATTTAAATTTTATAAAAATATGTAAATATTTATTTCAATTTATGTTAGTTTGTCATAATTTTTACGGATATTCGGTCGTCTTCTAAAATTTAATATAATTATACATAAACTCCTTATGATTTAAAAATTATATCTACAAACTTGATGTTTGTTTCTATTAAAAAAGATTCACATATTATTTAAAATTCACCGAACTTATTGATGCTAGTAAAAAAATTGAATAAAAAAATTATATTTACCTTGATAAAGCTTATTAACTTATTGCACGCCAAACAAATCTTTTTTTAACCAAACATAGTACACTTAAAAAGAGTCCGTCCTAGCTCTAATCACAACATAATTCTGAAATTGACTTTAATCTTCAAGGATATAATTGTAATTAAAACTACAATCTTGTTCAAGTATAAAATTTTATGAATAAGTTAGTAGACTGGAATTGACCACAAAAAGCTAGTGGGGAGCTAAATCAAATATTGAAAACTTTTGGGGTACTAATCGGGAAGTACCATCTCTCCATTTTGCAGTCTGCCCCGCACGCCAATAAATACGAGTAATCATATTTGGTGCCCATCCAAAACACACTTTTAGCTTCCACGAAACTTTCTGGCATTGATGTGAAAACCCACTTTTAGCTTTTGAAGATCTTATGGGACATTAATAATGTCTCATTTTAGTGGTTGAAATTTTGATATTGAGGTCTTATAAATAAATTTGGAACTATGAGTATGAATTACTCAATTATATGGGTATTTTATTTCACTTCAGATCAAATAGCATAAAATTTTCTTGTATTTAGCTGAAAACTTCATTGTGTTTTAAAAATTGGCAAAATACCTCCTCTATTTTCTTAAACATTGCTCGCTTGGCCCTCTCCATTAAATTTACTTACTGGCATCAATTTTTTATTAAATAACCATTATATCCTATTTCTTATGTTAATGTTTGTTTGATTTTTTTATTAGAATAAAAGTCGTCAAATTTAATCAATTAATATCGATATTTATATTCATAAAAAAATTTAGAAATAGATTTAACCAATTAAAAATATATCTATTCTAATTCTTAAAATATAAGATATTATTTTAAAAATTAAAAAGCTCCCCATCTTCCCCTGCCGCCAACCCAACAAACGCCCTCCCCCTGACTTAACTTTTTAGTTCCTTGACAGAGATGGTTGATCACATGTGAATTGTCATTGTAACTCAAACATGGATTCTCATCTTAGCTGAGTTTTGTTGTCTTATTAATCTTCGTTGGATATATATTTTCATCCGAATATGTCTCTTGGGTTGCTTTATTTATGGGTCGTTTAAGTCAACATTTTTTAAAAAACACCACATAATACTTATATACCTACAAAATAATAATGATATAAACAAAATAAATTATAATTCATAAAAGTTTATAGTTTAGATCACGAAATCTAAGTTTAAACGTTAGGTCAAGATCTAATCTATTACTAAAACCTCAAAGTGTAGGTGTAGAATTTTGTGGTCTCATCATTACCTACTTAGAATAAAACCTAAGACCTGTAGAAATACTTGAAGATATTTCATGGGTTTTATGGATCACAAGATTTTTCTTGTTCTTGGTCTTGGTCTTGCTAGTGACATACTCAGTATCTGCTCTTTTCGTACACGACTCATGTAATAATACACACACACAGACACACACCCCCTAAAACGACATTAAAGAAAAAATCCCAAAGTATTTAATGCAATTACCTTTAAGTCTAACAACCAGTCTCTAATAAACTCTTAACTAGGACCTAATACATCCAATTAAAATTTTTTTGCTCAAATCAAATTTGATTAAGTGGGTATTTGGCCAAGTTTATAAACTTCTCAAAACATCTTATAAGATGTTTGAGAGCTATAAATATTTGTTTGGATAATTGTTTTTAAAGAACTAATGGTATCATATCCATTTTAGTCATTTTATTAATTAAAAACCTTATTATGCGCAACACCCTGATATTTTATAAGATGTTTTTACATCTTAAAAGCTTTAATATCTTCTTTTATCCAGATACTTTAGGAGCTTACTTTTAAAATAATGGATCGAAAATTTTACGTCATCAAACATGTTAATATCTAAATTGGGGTTTTTTGACGAATCTGATAATGTGACGATCCAACATATTATTTTTTAGGAAATGACTTAGCAAAAAGAAAAGTACAACTCGAAAAAACTTGCCGTATCATCAAGTAGTAATTTTCTTTTTACCAAGTCGTGTTCTAAAAAAGAAGAAAAAAATATATTGGACTGTTAAATCATTAAGTTCACCAGAAGTCTCAATTTAGGTATTGATATGAAATTTTCAGGCCAAATTAACCAGAAGGACTAAAATTATCCTACAGTATTGATGTTATATGACCAAATTTCAAATTTTAATTTAAAGAACTAAAATTACATTTTTTTTTTGTCGTTGAATTAACTTCACTTGACTATGTATAGTTTCATACTGTGTTCTCAACGTCATCATTAACTTCACTTGACAAGAGAGTATTTCCAGTCCCACTACAATACAAGTCATAAGCGATTGGGACATGAAGCCGAATAGACTTGTCTACGCCAAGACTATGGCCGAGGCCACGTCCAAAAACCAGTGCTATCACTATTAGTATACGACCATGAAATCTGAACACCACAATGTCATAAATTTTAAGAATGTCGATCGGCAACCATTGATACGTTTTTTTTTTTTGTACAAATATTTGATACAATAATTTATTTTTTGGAATTATTCAAAAGAAAATTGTGATTTAGCTCGATTTCAGATTTTCTTAAGAGGATTGACTTAATAAGAGGAAACAAGCAAACAAAATTCTCCAAATTAAGAGGAAACGAACATGAATTGCGTAACATGTACATCGGACCACATGTTCATACGTGTATAAAATATTTTAGATAAAAGTAAATGAAAATATTGCATGCGTGATATATTTTATTAGATATAATTACGGGATAATTAAATCGTTCTTTTCTAAGTTTGCTGTAATTATATGTAATTTCTTGTAATTTTGGATTATATATATTACCCTTGATATTTTTTATCTAACAAGTGAGTTTCTCTATTAACCAAAAGTCATCGAATCTGCTGATATTAACAAAAATAAAAAGGATTAAATGCAAATAATCCCCTTGTGTTATACGAAATGAGCAAATTACCCTCATGTGAAAAAAAAAAATAGAGCAATTATACCCCTTATGCGAGTTAGTGTAATTCACGAATTTTTTCTTTATTTTTTTATTTTTTTATTTTTAATTATAAAATAACATTTATAGCCTTATTTAATAATCGTTGAATCTAATTTAAATCTAAGGTCCAAATTAAACTAATAAATCTACGTCCCAGATTTTGATTTATTTCAATGGTTAATATTTAAACAAATATATGAATTTAAACAATATAAATGAATATATATGATATATAATTAATAGTTATATATATATAGAGAGAGAGAGAGAGCGAGAGAGAGTGAACAGCAACAGTAAGGGTAGAAGAGGGGGGAGGGCGACAGGGACAGAGGAGGGGCCAGCGATAGAGACGGCACGGAGAAGGAAGGGGGATGTAAGGGACGAGGAGGGGGGAGGGACGCAGATGGAGAAAGGGAGGGGGAGGGGAAACGATGGCGACAACGACGAGAAAGGGAAGACGGAGGGACAAAGGCGACAGAGGGAGGGGAAAGGGGAGCGGGGTGCGGCAACGGCGAGGGGGAAGGGGATAGGGAAGGCGGCGACGATGGCGACGGGAGAGGGAGTGGGAGGAGGGCGGTAGCATGGAGGCGACGAGGAGGGAAGGGGATGGGCGGTGGCTGACTTTGGGGGGTGGGTGGGTGGGTAGGGGTTGTTTTTTTGTTTTTAAATAAAAATATTATATATAAAATAGGATAATTAGTTTTTAATATTTGAATATATATAAATTAGATATATAATATATTATATAAAAAAATAAATTATTTTTAGAGAAAAAGTCATGCACACCCTCAAGAGGAGCGAGTGCACTCCGCACATCCCTCTAAGGGAATAAATTGCTTTAATTTAAAAACACTGGAAGGTAATTCGATATATTTTTTTTCACATGGAGATATTTTACATGTTACCCATATCACAAGGGGTAGCATGTATTTTTTCTACAAAAAAAAGTGGATGAAACTTTATATTTATTTTCAATTGATTTATTACTAACTTATTATTAAAGTGTTTGCGCGAGCTTGAGGAAAGTACTTTTTAGCTTTTGGCATTAAAAAAGTACTTTTGAGGTGTTTTGTATGCTAATTTTTGCTTCTGAAACTGTTAAAAAAAAAACTTTTATGTCAAAAGTTGGAAGCACCTTGGAGGGGTGCTTCTAGTTGCTTTGACTTTTTTATAAATAAATTCAACTTCAATTTTTACTACTTTACCCTTATTATAATACATTTGATTCAACTTTATTATTTTTTATTTATTTTAAAATTTTTATACTTAAAGTTGATATTGAAACTTTTAAATAATCTAAATAATTTAACAATAATCAAATTTACACTTTTATATATTAAATATTTGTATTTTTTATATTTTATTTGCTATATTGTCTAATTATACCCTTCATTTATCATAAAAAAATATAAATTAAATGGTTACGATTAATTAATAAAATATTTTTTGTTCATTTATGCAAGTTTATTTATTGTGCATAAATCAATAATTACGTTACTCAATGGAAGTATTAGTAAATTAATAATTAATTTTTCTATTAATATTTCAGAAAAATTAAATATGTTATATAGTAAGCAAATAAAATTTATTATTTTTAATAGAAAAATAATTATTTTTGACAAACAATAAATACAAATATAAAAAAAAATAACATCTTTTTAATCAATGGGGACAAAATGGTCTTTAATCAATTAAGTTTGTTTTAAAAGTATTTTATCTCAAATATTATCCAATTAAACTTTTGTCTGTTTTTTTTTATAAATACTATTTACTTTTGATTTTAGTACAACTTTCAACTTTTTTAAAAAAATCATTTTTCTAAAAACAGAAATTTTCGCAAACACTTCCTACATGTCAAATAAAATATTATTTTAACCAAGTCATATTGGGTGGTAGGTAAAGCCGTAAGGGGAATAGGAGAAGCATTTATGGATATGTCTCCCTATTTTAAATTCAAATGCAAATATATGTATATTAGTTGCTTCTGTTGGTATCATGAACGCCTTATTTATTAAGCGGAAGCAAAAATTAGAGGTGCTGGATGTAGTTTTTTAAATCATGGGGTGTTACATGTAATTACACAAAACCTCAGAGAAAGAGATTGTAATTATCCCTTTAAATAATTAAACATACATATAATAAAAATGTTTTATCATTTACATAAATCGTCTCGTTTTTTGAAAAATTATACATACATATTTAAATTATTCAAACTACTCTTAACTTTTTGGATATTATAGGTAGCTTATGTAATTATAAAAGAAATATGATTGATTTTATGAAAACATATCATAATCAAAAAAATATATAAATGTAATTATCCTTTTATTTAAAGTCAAAAAGTTTGTGTGAGTTATTTAATGAAACGTATTGGCAGAGGATGTAAGTTGTGGAAGAAAAGAAAATTCCAACATCACCACTTTTAGGGGTTGCCGTGTCCAATAAACAAGGACATGATTGGAATTTCAAGAAAATGATTGGGCAAAAGGTAAAATATCAAGTACACCGGTTAATGCCGATTATTACCCCACCTGACGTCACATCACATGACGCACACAATCTGTAGCCCAACACTTTTTTTGTTAGGTGATAATTATATTTATATTTCTTGATTTATGATAAGTTTACATAATTTATTTTATTTTTAAATAATTATACATACACTATCAAAATAGTATTATCACTTATATAAATATTTTTTTTTTTGAAAAATTATGAATATACCTTTTCAAGATATTAGCATTATTACGCAAACTACTTTTATTTTTTAGCTGTAGTTTCTGTAATTATGCAAAAAATATAAGTAGTTTATGTAAATAGACCATAGGTCAAGGGGGTGCAAATGTAATTATCTCTTTTTGTTATTATATGTTTTAGTTAATATTTCAATGAATTGAGTTATATATCGATATATGAAACTAAATATAATAAATTTATATAAACTGAAATAAATATTCATATATTTGATGTCAGTCGAACTTATGATCTCCAATGTATTCCTGAAATCTCAACCTTAGACAATGAATTAATAATCGTTGATTTTTCAACATCTCTTATTTCATTTCATTTTTTTTATTTTATGTAAATTCAATATTTATGAAAGTGCAATTTGAACGAATCCTATACATATAACAGATCAAATGTAAGAACATACTCTCATACATTAATAAGTGTCGAAATTCACGTCGAATTCTGAACACTCAAGAACAAGAAAAGTCGAACCGTTCATTCCAACCTGATACTGTGTTAGGTTCAACTGATTCAACAATCGGACCAATCAAATATTTTTTTCTTTTAACTGCCCACTGCTCCATATTTCTCTTTCACCTTACTTCTTCACATTTATTATTATTTATTTTGTTATAATTTTTTTTTCTTATTACTTTATATTTTTTATACGCTTACAAAAATCACGTGTGACGATAATTAGTGAATAAAAAAGTAAATATGAAATTGAAAATAGGGTGGAGCAGCGGCAGTTGAAGTGTGAGCTGGTTTCATTAGTTTTATAGGACAACAACGTTAATGGCTATCTGCTTTTTGTAACTTGGTCCTTCGTCCATCAATCTTATTATGATGAGCTGGGTTAGGGTGGGACCGTGGGAGGGCAGCTGCACCCACTGCAAACCAAAACAGTCCATTTCATGCTAACTCATTTTCAGCACATAGATAGGTGTATGTTTGTGTTTGTATTTCAAAAAGATTTAATTTGAGTTCGATTTAGTTCAATTTGAATTAATTATATGGTAAGTATAATGTACTTATCGTGTGATTAATGTACAATTTAAAAAAAAATAATCAATTACTTGATAATTGTATCACACTTGTTATGTAATTGGTTTGATTCAACTAAATCTGATTTAGGCAGAAGGAATTCGTTTACGTGTTTGTGTGTCCTTAAAATTCGAAGAATCATGACAGCATCGGTATTGTGGATAAATTATAGAATTATACATTTAGTTTTAATCAAATACTCTCATTTTTAGTTCTTTAAAGAGTTGGGCTCGTAATTTACATGAACATAATTAATGGATAATTGTACAATTACACAAGTCAAAGAAGGAAAAATAATATAAATAAGTATATTTATACCCCTCAAAATATATATGTATAAATTAAAGTTTGACCAAATCAGTAGGGGCGTTTTGAAAATTTTAAGGTTGTCAAGCATAGTTCTGTAATTTTTAAATAGATAGAGGTGGTTTGTGTAAAAGAGTAATAAGTGAGGCGGTGTAAATGTAATTATCCCAAAATAATAATACTGCACGACTCCTAGATCAGATATTCAGAAAATATCTGACATGATACAAATTAAAATTGAAAATATCTAACATGATAAAAGTAGTTAAAGTCGTTATTCGCATGACGACTTTCGAGGAAAAAAAAAGGAAAGAAACAGTTGGAGTGGTTACTGAAAACGTGATTTGTAGGATATAGTTTATAAACTTTGTTGAAGTGTAGTAGATATTTATAGCAGTTTTATAAGACAGTAAGTAGATATTCTTAGACTTTATAATTAAGATTAGTGAGAGTTAGTGCAGTTAAGTTGATGAGTGGCACATGTGAGACACGCGCATGGTCCACTGAGTTAATGCACCCCCGGGGGGTAGTGGACGACTTTCCTAAGTCTTCCAAAATCATCAGATTCATGTCTCCTTTCTCTCAACACAACTCTATAGGTTCAGACCTACTTTCTGTACGGATCTGGTTTCCTCTCAACTTGCATCTTTCTTTCATTTCACCCTTTATTGTCTTTTATTTACACAAATTTATGCTTGCTTTTTGTAATTATGTGGGCACCATTTGTTTATTTCCTTTGTATGTCTCTAATTTTTCGTTTTGTAATATAAGAATGATAGTATACGTTTATCGTTATAAATATTTCAGGTCAAGGACTTCGTCTGATGAGAAAATCGATTTTTTGAACTTATATGTGTTAAGTTGTGAAGATTGATTTGAAGAAGAAAAGGATAACCTGATTCAACTTAGAATTCCCAAGTTGAGTTGGAGAAGGATAACCCGATTCAAAGTTGAGTTGGAGAAGGATAACCTCATTCAACTTAGAAATCCCAAGTTGAGTTGGAAAAAGGATAAGTCATGGCTATATATACTACTCTTATTAGCATTGTTTTATAGAGCAAAGTAGAATAGAGTAGAGAGAAAAGAAAGAGTTGAGACGAGGGTGAGTGTTGTCTTTCACGTGTGGTGAAGACTTGCATACAAGTGTGTGTGTGTTGTACTCCTCAATTTTCCTCCTCTTTGAGTATTTTCTCCTGGCTTGGTATCGCCCCCAGACGTAGGATTTATATCCAAACTGGGTTAACAAATTCGTGTGTCTTTTATCGCCTTCATATTCCACCTGTTATCCATCTTAACCCGATCCATTTCCTAACAACTGGTATCAGAGCCTGGTTCAAGGAGTTAAGATGGAGGGAAAGTTTCCAGTCGAACGGTTCAATGGTTCCGACTTTGGGTTTTGGCGTATGCAGATGGAGGCCTACCTGTACGGGAAGGACCTGTACGAACCACTTGCAGAGAAGTCCGAGAAGACGAGTGATGAAGAATGGAAGGTGCTCGATCGAAAGGCGATGAGCGCAATAATCCTGTCGCTCTCTCGGAATGTCGCCTATCATGTGAAGGGAGCAAAGAGCACGAAGGAAGTTCTACAGACTCTTGCCGATATGTACGAGAAACCCTCAGCAATGAACAAGGTTATGCTGATGAAAAAACTATTCAGGTTGCAGATGGAGGAGAGGAAGTCGGTGGCCGATCACCTCAATGACTTCAACCAACTCACGACACAGCTGGCGTCTGTGGATATCGTGTTTGACGATGAGGTAAAAGCGTTAATTTTGCTTTCATCTTTACCTGACAGTTGGGATGTGGTTGTTACTTCAGTGAGCACTTCGTCTGGGAAGGAGAAGATGAAGTTCGACAACATCAGAGACATGATGTTGAACGAGGAAACCCGTAGAAAGCAAACGGGTGGATCATCTGGCTCTGCGCTACATACAGAGTCCAGAGGGAGACCTGACACACGGGGTAAATACCGTGGAAGGTCAAGGTCAAGGTCCAGGGGGAAGAACAAGGGCAAGAAGGAGATGGTGTGCTGGAACTGCGAGAAGCCCGGACACATGAAAAGCGAATGTCGGGCGCCAAAGAAGGAAAAGGAGGGCCGAACAGCGAATGCCGCGACGGAGGAGATCACGGATGCACTCTTGTTGAGTGTGAGCAGTTCTTCCGATGATTGGGTTGTGGATTCAGGGGCCTCATTCCACTCATGCAGCAACAAAGACATCATGGAGCCATACACCTCAGGTGATTTTGGCTTAGTTTATCTTGCAGATAACAAACCCCTCAAGATTGTAGGAAAGGGAGATGTGCGGATCAAATCAACGAATGGGTCATGCTGGACCCTACATGATGTGAGACACATACCAGGACTGAAAAGGAACTTGATCTCAGTCGGACAGCTGGATAGTGATGGATTCCACACGACGTTTGGAGACGCGAAGTGGAAGATCAGTCGGGGAGCAATGACTTTGGCTCGAGGACTAAAGTCGGGAACGCTCTACATGGCGGGAGGATCTAGTTCAAACATTCCCTTTGCAGGAACTGTATCGCAGGCTAACCTGTGGCACAATCGCTTGGGCCACATGAGCGAGAAAGGAATGAACGTGCTGAAGTCGAAAGGACGGTTGCCCGAGTTAAAATCGGTGGAGGTGGGTCATTGTGAACACTGCGTGTTCGGAAAGCAGAAGCGGGTGAGCTTCTTGACCACAGGAAGAACTCCGAGGAAAGAAAAGTTGGAGCTTGTTCACACCGATTTGTGGGGGCCAGCACCAGTGTCATCTCTTGGTGGATCAACGTACTACATGACATTCGTCGATGATTCCACTAGAAAGGTATGGGTGTATTTCTTAAAAAGAAAATCTGATGCCTTTGATACATTCAGGAGATGGAGGGCACTAGTGGAAAATGAGACAGGTCTACAAGTGAAATGTCTCAGATCGGATAACGGTGGCGAGTACAACAGTGAAGGTATCAAGAATTACTGCGCCGACCATGGAATCCGAATGCAGAAAACAATCCCGGGGACACCTCAGCAAAATGGCGTTGCTGAGAGGATGAACAGAACACTGAATGAGCGTGCGAGATGCATGCGATTGAAGAGCGGACTACCAAAGATGTTTTGGGCAGATGCAGTCAACACGGCTGCTTTCTTGATCAATCGAGGGCCTTCTGTCCCGTTGAACAACAGGATACCAGAAGAGGTATGGAGTGGTAAGAAAGTGGATCTTTCTTTCTTACGTACGTTTGGTTGTTCAGCCTATATTTTGAACGATGATCGGACTAAGCTGGATGCTAAGTCGATTAAATGTACATTCATTGGGTATGGGACTGACGAATTTGGGTATAGATTCTGGGATGATCAAAACCGGAAAATAATTCGTAGCAGGAATGTTATATTCAATGAGGATGTAATGTACAACGACAGGAAGGTAAGCCCGGACGATGACAAGAAGGAAAGGGAATTTGTTGATCTCGATATTTCAAATTCCGGGATCATGAGACCAGCAGATACGGATTCAGTGGGAGTTCAGACGGACGAAACCGAACAAACGGAGATAGAGCCAGAACCAGTATCGGAGGAACCGATTACTGAAAGCAGCACACCCTTGGCACTAGGTCGAGAACCGAGGCTGAGAAGGGCCCCAGATAGGTACTCCCCCTCTCTTTATTACTTGCTTTTTTCTGATTGTGGAGAACCCGAATGTTACGCAGAGGCAGTCAATGATGTCCACAAGAGCAAGTGGGAGCTTGCGATGAACGACGAGATGAACTCGTTGAAGAAAAACAACACATGGGAATTGTGTCAGCTCCCAAAAGGAAAGAAGGCCCTACAGAACAGATGGGTCTATCGGGTTAAGGAAGAATCAGACGGGAAGAAGCGGTACAAGGCAAGACTCGTAGTAAAGGGATTCCAACAAAGATACGGTATTGACTTTACTGATGTTTTTACACCTGTTGTCAAGTTAACTACTATTCGTCTTGTGTTGAGCATGGTAGCGGCAGAGAACTTGGAGTTACAACAGATGGATGTAAAGACAGCCTTCCTACACGGGGATCTTGAGGAGGAGATATACATGGTACAACCAGAGGGGTATAATGGAGATGATCAGCAGGTGTGTCGCCTGAAGAAAAGCCTGTATGGATTGAAACAGGCTCCGCGGCAGTGGTACAGGAAGTTTGACAACTTCATGCTAGAGATAGGTTTCTCTAGATGCAATGCTGATCATTGCTGCTACGTGAAGAGGTTCGATGAGTTTTTTATCATTCTACTCCTGTATGTTGATGACATGTTGATAGCAGGATCAAATGTCAAGGAGATCAATAGGCTCAAGGATCAGTTATCGAGGAAGTTTGACATGAAAGATCTTGGCGAAGCAAGACAGATATTGGGCATGAAAATCACAAGGGACAAAGAATCCTGCGGACATG
Source organism: Sesamum indicum (assembly GCF_026168435.1). Classification (NCBI taxonomy): domain Eukaryota; kingdom Viridiplantae; phylum Streptophyta; class Magnoliopsida; order Lamiales; family Pedaliaceae; genus Sesamum; species Sesamum indicum. Next base: position 14,434,874 of record NC_142663.1, on the reverse strand, counting down.
CTGACCAAGGCGGTTGCGATGGCGAAGTTGAAGCTGTGTACGGCTTCGACTGGCCTTGATGACTAGAGTGGACAAACCCGGCGGTACCAAGAAAGAAGTGGAGAAAAGCTAATCAATCTTCAAGTGGGAGATTGTTAAGTTGTGAAGATTGATTTGAAGAAGAAAAGGATAACCTGATTCAACTTAGAATTCCCAAGTTGAGTTGGAGAAGGATAACCCGATTCAAAGTTGAGTTGGAGAAGGATAACCTCATTCAACTTAGAAATCCCAAGTTGAGTTGGAAAAAGGATAAGTCATGGCTATATATACTACTCTTATTAGCATTGTTTTATAGAGCAAAGTAGAATAGAGTAGAGAGAAAAGAAAGAGTTGAGACGAGGGTGAGTGTTGTCTTTCACGTGTGGTGAAGACTTGCATACAAGTGTGTGTGTGTTGTACTCCTCAATTTTCCTCCTCTTTGAGTATTTTCTCCTGGCTTGGTATCGCCCCCAGACGTAGGATTTATATCCAAACTGGGTTAACAAATTCGTGTGTCTTTTATCGCCTTCATATTCCACCTGTTATCCATCTTAACCCGATCCATTTCCTAACAATATGGTACTTAATCTTGTCTTTATTTGAGATGACATGATAATACACGCTGATTATAATAATTTCATCGTTTCTATCCAATAAAGAGAACTTTGGTGCTAACTATTATAATCAAGCCCATTGTCTCTGCCTAATTTGCAATGGAACTACATACAAATTTAGTCGCTATTATGGGTCCTTCGACCGAAGGACGGGTTCACCTTTCGAGCGTATTTTGGAGCTTATATGTTGTTCTAAGTCTCGTGCCTTCATTCGATATGAGATGATAGTCACTGCTCGCCCATCATAAGCTCTCCAGTTTAGGAATGTGGGAATGACATATGATTTTATTCCTACCGACAACACGATTTGATGATCATTACAATTGTTATATAATTAATTCACGTTCAGCTAAATCCAATCTGAATTACTTATGTGATTATATAACTAAAATTTCAGAAAGAGTCCCTAAATTTGGAACTATTACATCGGACCCCATCTTGATCCACTTGAGGACAAGAGTGAAGAATAGAGTAGTTATTGCATGTAGCGATGGAGTGTTACAGTTTGAATTGCGTAGCGACGGCGCAAGTTGGAGTCGCGCGCCCCCACCACCATTACTACTCTTTGGATAAGATAAAGTGATAAACCAATTACCAATGACGTGCTTTGATAGATATAAAAGAACCACAACGACACACTTCAAACTTTTGCCTTTTCGGATGAAATCAAATGTATATTTATTCCTTTCAAATTTATTATAATTATAGTTATTCTTTTTATTATTTTAAAATTTATAAATATCTTATTAAAATTAATAGTCGTTTAATAAATACTCTCTCATAATAATTTATTATAGGAAGATCTCTTGTGATAGCAAGAATATTTGTTAGAGGATCATTAATTCTAATGTGTATTTTTAATTTTTCAAAAAAAGCTTATAATTTATCAAATATTTAACTTCCATATCTTTTGGAAAATGGAAAATTAGAAAAGGTTTATTTTGACTTATATGAGAAAGGCAGGTTATGAATTTATATGTAAAAAATTGTAATTAGAGATAATTAAGTAAATAAATGTTATTTAATTTTATAGTCCATATATGTGTTGAGAAATTTTTTTATTAGATCGAACTAACTAAGCATATAGTAAATATTTATTATACTTATTGTATGATATGGGGGTAATTTTCGAAAACTCGTATTTATGTTTTCAGCTTATTTTAAAATTATAGACAGTTTTGCACTAGCAATATTCTTTTCAGGTCTTTACGATCCAATCATATACGTTCAAAATCCTAATATGTATGGACTTGCCTTCCTCTGTGCTCCAGATACAATTTTCTTGACACAGCATTCCATATGACCTTAAATGCTTTATTCTTACAACCTATCTAATTCACAGACGAGATAGTTATTACAAATATAAAATAGACTCCAATTTTACAAATATTTTATTATATTCTCAAAAATTTGACTGGATAACGATCATAACTTACATAATTATGTAAATTAATTTGTTGACCTCCAAAGTATATAACAAATCAATATTGTTTGTTGCGCCATATCTACAAAATAAAATATATAAAAATTAAATTAATAACAATATTTTTACGAAAACAACGAAATGCATATAAATAAAAAAAAAATATAATCAGTAAAAACAGCTTACTATACTAGTTACAACAACAAAAAATTATACGTTGGACGGAAAAAAATTTCACACTTGCAGCAACTGTGAAATTTTTTTAAAAATGCAAACCGTCAAGTTTCGTAGGAAGAATGAAATTTTCACATAAAATCAAATTTTGTACAACCAAATTTGCTCTCCTTTTTACATGCATGTGTCCTATCAATATTTATATATTGCACAAGTAAAAAATTTTAAGATATCTGAGATTTTAAAACTTTTACATGCCTTTATTTTATTTTTTTTAAAAAATTCGTCAAAGACGGGATTTCAAATCCCAGGTCTTTAGTACTTTATATTTTTTTTTTAAAAAATGATTATTTTTTTTTGGCATTTTATAAATAATTTTCCCTTTAAATTCCACTTAAACCCAATCCCAATTAAAAATTTCCACCACTCAGCCCCACATAATTAATAAAATCTAATTCTGTGTACAAACCGCGCCCCCCCCAAAACCGTCTTCCGCCTCCATCCCCCACCCCCCAGCTATGTATATATTTATATGCCACACTCTTCATTCTTGTCACCAAATATACCACGACACAACATCCTCCGTTGAAAAATATCACAATATTATATGTTATTGTCTTCAAAACTATTACATATCTGTCTGTAGATATTTGTTGTTGTGGTCATGGAGACCTCAGACGAGTCGCTAACGTTGGAGTTCATACGCCACCATCTCCTCGAAGACTTCACTTCTGCAGACTCATTCTTCGACAACCTCACTACTCTTTGTTTCTCCGATGTTTATGGCGACAAGCCCATTTGGAGCCCCGGAGAGCTCGAATCCCCCTCCTCTTCCGGCCCCACTCCCCTGCCCGATTCCCCGATTTCTCAGTATTTCGCGTTCAGCCCGGATTTGTTCGAGTTTGAGACGAAGCCCCAGATTAGCATGAGTACGACGGATACTCAAGATGATCCATCTTTTCCAGAGAGTCCGGAGGCACCCGTGAAGGCCGAACCCGAATTCACCGAGTTGGTTACTGGGTCGGGTGTGACTCTGTTGGCGGCTGGAAGACACTACAGGGGAGTTAGACGGAGGCCGTGGGGGAAGTACGCGGCGGAGATTCGGGATCCGACCCGGAAGGGGAGTCGAGTATGGCTGGGGACTTACGACACGGATGTGGATGCAGCCAGGGCTTACGACTGCGCCGCCTTCAAGATGAGGGGCCGCAAGGCCATTCTGAACTTCCCGTTGGACGCCGGAAAACCTCCGCCGGCGGCGAACGCCGGACGGAAGAGGAGGAGACCGGATGGGTGTGCTACTCCCAGTCCTTAGATTATGAGTGATTGAAGTATGTGTAGTTGAAGTATGTCCACTCTTGATGGAGGAAACAAGGGCATGCGGATACAAGTTAGAGAAGCAGGTGTTGATTGTACATACAGTTATAGAGGTTGTACGTAGCTAGCTAAATAAGTAATTTACTTTGAAGCTGTACATAAAATGTTGGGAAATTGATAATCTCCTTTTTGTTACACTATATTAAATAAAAGTGAGGAATAATGACGATATGTCCCTTTTAGGATTTAGAATTTAGTACCGTAATGGGTTTGTGGTGTTTTGGCCTACTGGAACTGGTGCAGTGAGATCTGACTCCTTGATATAATTTGAACTGTTGGATTTTAAAAGATTAGATAATTTGACTGTTAATGTTTCATTTTGTTATTGCACAGACTGATTTCAGGCTGTATCAATTTCGTAACAAATGAAGCATCGATATCTTAATTTTAAAATAATAAAAAATGGAGTCAGGTGGGGCAGTTAATTTAGACAGAAGAAGGGTCATCTAAGTGCGGAGATTGTTTACATGAGAAGTAGCAGTGTAAGAATCAGCTGGAAATGAAAGCAACTGCACAAAGGTGTAGCTCTACTATACACGCTTTTGGATAATTCGGGTGGGCATCGCTTGATGATTATCTAAAAGCGTGTGTGAGTGTAATAATATATCCCCACGCTCGCATTATATAATAATATATATATATATATATATATATATATTTTGGAGTCTTGAGTTTTATTGTTTGAGTTAAAATCTTGTAATGGTGACAGAAATGTAGGCAGGGGTGTGAGTGTGCATAAAATATGTTGGTATTTAATCTATATTATATATATATATATATATATATTCTTATTCATGAGAACAAAATAAAACGTGAAAGAGAAAAGATGAAATTGTGAAATCTTCAAATAAATATTTATTTATTAATAGATGAAAAATGAAAACACTTAAATCCTTAGCACCCCTAACGGCACTATGACTACATCTTTCATAAATATTATACTTCGAATAAATCCTGTTTATACATGTAATTATGCTCATAACTCAATCCCTACCGAATAATATATACACATGTATTCCTATCATCACCACAGACACAATTGACTCTTCATCTACAAGATTATATATATACATATAAAACACCACAAAATAACGTTTTTATAATTAGTTCGCACATTACCCACGTTTTATTATTTTATACCCCAAGAACGTGATGTCCATTTTTACAACCGACTAAGGAAAAACCGCATACTAGCCTAACCTGACTGAAATGCAAGTTTTGAACTTAGCTCTCAGTGAGTAAAGATCTATACCTGAAAAATGTTAGTAGAGAAATGAACCTGCAACTCGATAAACAACTAACCGGCACTATCTATATATGTATATCAAATATAGTTCAAACAAGACAAAATAAGCAATGTATATAGATAATCAATTAAATCCCTATTTATATATTAAATATTGCAGATGTTACAATGTATACACAACACATCTCACACTTACATCCCTATTTCCAACAGTATTATATATCATCTATCTTGTAATCTGCTCCCTTTTCTCCCTTGTTAAATTCTAGAATTTCTTATCAACACAATATCTCTCCATCATTCCTCATCTTTTCTTCTCACTCTCAATCACTATCAATAAAACCTTGTGCCAAATTTTTTGTCCTTGAAATCTCATATCAATGAGTAACAACTTCTGATGTGAGGCTTATCACTTTTGGTGGCCAATTAATTTTCAGTGTTTAGTACACAACATTTTGCCCTACTTCACAGGCTAGGCTCCATAGCGAGTCGACCACCACTATCCTATAATACATCCACATCAAGTGGCAAATTTCACATTCTTAACGAGATCCAAACTCATAAAATTCAAGTGAAGAATCAAACACTTAACCACCATATTGGTATTGGTGGTGACTTTAGAGCAAGCTCGAAACACAGAACTTTGTACCTAAACGGAGAACTATGTGAGCTGAATCAGTTTTACCACTTACCTAACTCCTCATTGTTGTAATTTAACTCTTATGAAGTAGCAATATTCCATAATAAATGGTTCAAGTAACGCACAGAACTAAACAACAAATTCCAAACTAAAATACAACACTTCCATTATGGATCAAGAAATTAAAAGTAGTTCATGTACAGAGGAGTAAAATAAACAAGTCTCATAACTGTTCAGCAGATTAATTTCGCAAAATTCACTTACACAGAAACAAATAGCCTACAACCTAAATACATTAAATCGTCGTCTTCAAAGCCTGAGGTTAAATAAAAGGAAGAATGAAGCCCTGATGAATACAGAATGGCAGCACCTTAAGTCCATTGCAGTCCAGAGAAAAATTGGAAGAAAAAGGTCCAGTTTGGTCTATAATTGGACCTCATGCTATAAAAGAAAATGATCAATCATATGTTGTATTACGTCTGCACCTTCTGCATGCATGTAATGGTCTTTGACCTATAAAACCACCAAGAGATCAGCTTGTTTCTTAGGCAATAACTCCGAGACAGAGAGAGAGAGAGAGAGAGAGAGACCTGAATAACGCTATGGGCAGCGAACCTGAACCTGCTATTGTGGAAGCTGACGTCTACTTTCTCCCATGGTACACAAGAGAGGCCATTTACCAGCTCCTCTGCATTGTACATGCCAGAATGTATAGATTACTTGGACATGGAGAACTCAAAGCCAGATACATACATATGCAAACCCGACAACAGAGTCATTCGCACGCAATAAAAGGAATTCAATGCATAAGAAACAAGTATTTGACCAAAAGCTATAAAGAAAGTCAAAACATGTGGCAACTGCATATATTTGTCATTTTTGTCATTACCCATCATAAGTTAAATATTAAATATACCAATCTCAAGCCACAACGGAACTAACAGAATTTATCAGGAGTCACTACAGACAAGTCTCCTACTTAGATTTCCTGAATGCATGAGCCAAAAGGGTCTGAGTATTAACAGCTTGCTCACTCCCAAGCTATGATTGGGCCAATCACACTAATATGTTTTGACTCAATACGTCAGCAAGAGAGCTCTTCATATCAAGAAGGGAATAAGAAAATGAGGTTAGGCTAATCTGCAGGACCAAGCATGTTTTATGCGACACTCTGTGAGCAGAATGGAAGTTACAAACCTTCCAGCTGGTCTAGACCATCATCTTCTGTCGTGGACTCGTTTTGATTTTTAATACATGCCTTGCACCGCTCTTCATAGACAATATGCGGATATTTTTCATCGATAGAGTCCTCCCACTGTTAAAATGGAAGTCATGCTAACGTATTGCAAAAATCAAAGACTTATGATATTCATAGCAAGACAAAAGAATAAGAAAAGATTAATGACTCTGAAAAGAGTGAAGATTTTGCCTTAGGCAGTTCATTGTTGCGTCTAATTGATGATGTTCTCCAACCCACAATATCTACCAATATGTTCAGGAAGACAAGAAACATAGTAGAAGGGATTGTCACAGAGACATCCCCTGATGATTTCTGGGCCTTAAAGAAAAAACAATGAGTTTTAGAAAATGATTCAACTACTCTGACATCATGTTTTACATTACAATGCCAAGCTGAAGACAGATGGCCAGAGGAATCTGGAAATTAAAATTGATTTTTAAGGGTGTAAATGTAATTTTTCAAAAACATTTATCCTTGTTTTTTTGTGTTCTCTTTTTGATATATACACAAACCTCAAGAGGATATCTATGAAATTATTCTTAAAAGTAATGATAGAAAGCAATAATCAACACAAAGAAAAAGGTAGTGTATAATGTTCATAAATCCTGGATGCGATCGTAATCGACATTTGAGTACACCACCCTCCGCTGGAAAGATCGTAAAGCAGACCTGCATAGGTTAATTGCATCACTCATCCATATGAATATCTAAGGACTTCAAAAAGTTGATATGGAAAACCTACATAAAAGGGTATTCTCCATTATCCTCTACCATTCGTCTAAGCAATGGTGGCTTCCCTTCATCATCATCTGTAAGGAAAAGGTGCCGGCCTGTTCTCCTAAATATCCAGTGAACTAGATGACCAGCTGCTCTCTCTAAAGCAGTTACACCAAAAAGAAATGGTACCTGACAGATAGGTTAAGAACCAAGTAATTTCCCAAAACTGGAGCAAATATGTATTTAGAATTATTTTTTTGAGATATAAATTCAATGCAGGTGAAATACTAAAGAGGTTCTTCCAGAATAAGTCCAATGGTATAGCTGCCTGACTGAAACTGCCACCTCAAACAGTGCCCAAACTGCAAAACTAATAATTTCAATGGAAAGGGACCACATGCTAGAAACCACTGAAATGTATCATGTTATCAACTCAGCCATTTGAATTATTGCATACAAATCATGCTACTTCTTTCTAACACACGAGTATGAACCAAAAAAGAACGCTAAGAGATAAAAAAGAAAGCCACCTACCTGCTTATTACCCCTAGAACCAAGATGAGGACTGGCTACGCTAATGAAGTTTATAGGTTCCAGATCACCAATTGTACCCTTTGAGGCTTCATTACACGAAGCGGCTGATAGTTCTTCTCCAGTTCCCCTCTTTGGAGGTCTATATAATTTTCCAATAGCATATCTTGCCACAAGTCCCCCTACAGAATGTGCAACAAACGAGATTTTCCTCAAACCAGGCTTCTGTTTTATTACCTCAAGGACCTAAAATGAAGACCAGAGGCAGGATCAAATTATGGTGCAGACATATTTTTTCAAGAATTGGGCAGAGAGAAAACTAAATGCTCTAGCACAAACAAAAATCAACCTCCTCAGCCAGTCTCTCACCCATTACATCCACGCCATCCAGTGTCAGCCTTGCCATATTCCGTTCACTACCTGCAAGCAGTTTATGCTCATTTAGGAGCCAACAAACCTTTGAGTAGCAAAAGCATAGAAATGGCACAAAAAACTCTAGAAATCAGATAGAGAACTTTTTGGGGTGTTATATAGAGTGGATGATTCTTCTTTTAAGTCCACGTCTTTTCAGGATATCTCATAAATTCTATAGTGAAATATCAATCTTTCAGTCAACCCTAAAATTTAGAAAGCTAACCCCATTTCAAATCCTACCACATGCTCGACAATAAGGGAAAGTGCGTGTCCAGCTATTAACGATACAAAAAAATGTGGACGAAGATCACCACCAAACTATTTAGCCATCTCACATCACTAAACTATAAACAGATGGGCTGAAAATTTTGTGCAAATTCCAGCACCAACTTTTCCTTAAGAAGCTTGAATTAAGTTATGAACTCAGAGAAAAATGAGACCACTTCCAAATCATAGTGGAGCAAGATCAGATCAAGGACAAGGCACTAGTGCTTCCAACCCTTTAGCCCAATACTAGAAATGAAAATACAAGCATTAAGAGGGAACTGTTTGTAAAATATCCAACTTTCATCATTGCTACCAGCCTACCACTAAAGAAGTGCAGTTTAGGAACTTGTGAGAATCCAGAATTGACACCCCAGAAAAAGTTAGAACCGGTGAAAGAAGTAGTCGCATTAAGTGCCACCTCACGCCACGTGACATGAAAGTATATGACACACCATCAGATAAGATCAGGTAAAGTTTCAAGATGAAAGTTACTCGCATACAGACATAAAACTTGGGTTAACACTTGCCAAATAAAGTCAAAATGAGGAGAATGAATCTTCTCACTTTCTTTCAAGTAGAACCAGTTAAGTTATAGTTATGCATTGAAATAGAAAACTGCGGATTCACACAAAAAGTGTGAGAGTTCTTCAGAAACCACAGATCTTTTCACACTATAAGGAATGCCCAACCTACAGTGAACGAATACTTTATCAGGAAGCCTCTTGACAAATTGCTCAGCTCCGAATTTCCAATCTGAAGCACTGCAATAACGACATCATAAAAACACCAGTACCATCAGTAGCAATAAAGTCAAGTTTACAAGAAAAACAAAATCTACACAAACAGTGGAACACCAAACTCTAATTGTGTACTTTACATACAGCAGTGGAATCTATCAAATTGTTTACAACCTTCACTGGCATTGTGCTCACACAAATAAAATGAAAAGATAATAAAAAGGAACCTCTTTACATGCACACATTACAGTCCTCGCAAGTAAACTCAATAAAAAGCTTAAAATCTGGCATAATGGCATTAAAATAGACCATATCTTCATGATTCAACCCAAAAACAGCATCATATACTAAGACTCGAAGAAATCACCCAGCATCCCTTACCGTAACCCAGGCAGAAAGAGTTTCAAATCATGAACCCGTAATTATCTAAATGCTGAAAATTTAAGATCCCGGCAAAAATAAAATGGGAAACTCCCAAACAATACTTAAGCGTACTTATTTAACCGTATTCCCATGGAAGCAATAGCATGTAAATATTCAAGAGAGAGTTACCTTCCAAGAATCCCGTGCACCATAACAACAAGATGATCAGCGGACGAAACATCAGATTCTATACAACTGTAAACGTTCTCTCCTCCGTTCACCGTTAACATAGAGCAGACGTCGCCGTTGTCCATAGCTTCTCCGTTTTCCATTGTTTCTCTCTTCCCACCAATCAGATCAACAAGCTTCGCATTTACTCAAGAAACAACCGGAAAACTCGGGAATAATACAAACTAAGATCAGGAGCTAAAACCCATCAAAATCATAAAGAACTGAGCCAAGATTTCAACAGACTAGTACATTAAATGTGGGTTTGAAATCTAGATGAGGTGGTTAAGAATCTGATGATGGGTCGGAGGAGGAAAAGGACGTGGGAAAACGTGGCGTTTGCGAGGAAAGAAGGAAAGATGACGGTAGCAAATAACTTCGCCGTTACGGTTCATTACAGTACAGCCAGGATATTATTATATTATTAAATATTAGTAAATATCATAGATGATCCTAACTTTTGTATCATTCTAATTCATAATTTTTTAATTATAGAAATAATCTCTAATAAGTAAAAAGATATAATAGCTTAATATTGTCGTTTATGAAGATATATACACAATTTTACCAAAAAAATGAATGATTTATTTATGTAAATGATGTAGACGTTTTTGGTGTGCATGTGTAATTTTTTTAAAAAAATAATTAATTTATATAAATAAATTATAAATTACGAGTATATATATATATATTTATTTTAATACCTGAATGATCCTAAAATTTGTATCATTTTAGTTCATAATTATTAATTCTTAAGTTTGTAGTTGCTCGTACTTAAATTATACTTCACTTTATTTTTTAAGGCCAAATTCAATCTTTGTTGTAATATCAAATAAATTAAATGTTTAACTGAATGGACAATGATATTTCATTGATGGTCAAGAATTAGTATTATGTCCATATCATATTATATTTTCTATAGAAAATATCTTTAATTAGGGTAATTATGTTGATATTTCTTGAAATTAGATAAAAATACACAAATATCTTATACTTTTTGCAAAACTATAATTACATCCTCTGACGAGTGTTAGTGTAATATTTTTTAAAAAGTATTTGTGTAAGCATTATTTTAAACAAAAATATTTATGTATTTTAACCTAATCACGTTGTCAATATAATTTATCCCAATTACATTATCGGGGACAGTACACGCTGCACCTTTACTGTTGGTATGCAAGATGGAGGTTAATTAAAATACTTTTATTTATACTTTTTTTCTTTTATAAATACAACTTCTTAATTAATTAGTCATATCGATTAATTTTTATTTATATTAATTTTGATCAATTATTCATTTAACTTTTGTTTTATTTTTATCTAAAAAGTGTTTACAATGAAGGGACGACGCTAACCTAATTCATTGATATTATCTGATTCTGAACCAAAAATTGCTGACATGCAATGGATAAGTTGGTATCCTTACAGCTAAGAACAAACAAGCAATCAACAATAAATAATTCAACCGCATGTGCAATAATACATTACAGATCATCATGGTTTGCCTTTCCCATGTCAGAAAACTATTTGCATCAATCTTCATAAGTCTATACCATTCAGGATTTGCACCTCTAATTAGAGCTAAAAAATAAGGTTACATTTTCTGATATTCAATTTAGATAGATCTTGGAAAGTTTCATAGGACTTGGCTCACCGAACATAACAAATCATATTGATATATATTTTTCCTCATAAAATTTGAAACTCACTGCAACAAGATAAAACATATCAAACAAATATAAAATTGTCAAGCCATATAAAATTGTCAAGCCATTCGAGCTCGACTTATCCTCAACTCAATTAAAACTAATTTTCGAAGCTCGAATAAACTTTAAACATGTTTCAAATAATAAATAATATGTTACTATTCACGTCAGATTTGTTTATATCCCACACATTGTACAAGTGTTTCCATCAACACATGGGGTTTAAATTATCAATATTCGGATTCATTCGATGCCTTTGACGTCTATAGTAGAATCCATCCCATTTGCACAGTTCTTCGTGCACAGGAAATCAGAAGGAATTTATATGGAGCAAATTGCTTTTTTTGTCTTATACAATGAAGGGTGTTATATTTTTTTATCTTACAGTCAGTCTACGGGTTTAGCATGTTGGGAACCTAGACTTCAAAATTTTAGCATTTGGGACAAAAAATGCTACAATTTTTTTTATCTAATGGGATCAAACATGCCACAATTTTTACGCTGTGGAACAAAAAATATAACTTGATCCTATAGGACCAAACCAGTAATTTGGGGGGACAAAAAATGCAACCCCCTATTGTATGGACTAAAAGTGCAAGTTTGCTCATTCATATGCAAACAATGTATAATCTGGAGTTGGTTTCTTGTGTTGGACTCGGCTCCTTTCCCGTCTCACAATATTAGTTGGATCAGTACTAGTTCAACAAGATAAGATTATGTCAACCATTTTATCAGATCTTCAAGGCTGTTGTTGCTCTGGACGCTTCATCATTAACTGTAAACAAGATTCATGATCTAGGAGTAGGCAAGTAGAAAATTACATTATCTGAACTGATGTTTACATGTCCTAATAGATGTAAAATACACACTGCATATGTAATTTCAGCATGTCAAAACATTGAATTAGCAAGTTCAGATATATCAGATGCGACCTGGTCATGTTCAGCCTTCAACTTCTCTTGTTCCTCCTGGCCAAGTTCACCCTTGGTGGGCTTGGTTAGCACCAGAACACAGCAAGTTGGCCTCTTGGTGGCTCCTGCATTTGCAAGGTCCTGAAAAGTGTAGTTTATCTACTATCAGTATCAATTACATCGAACTTGTTAAGCATGAATATTTCACCTTCGCATGCAGCCTGAGAGGCAGGTCACAAGCAGATTCAGCATATCGTGTTTATTGGTCTAGTCAATGTTGCATCAGCATATTCTTACAAATAGCTGGATAGCAGGAAGAGAGAATAGGCACACAGGCCTCTATGACACATTTTCCCTACATTCACTCATCCAAATAAAGAGCATGGTGAATCTGACTGGTGACAAAAAGACAACATACAGATCTCTTCAGAAAAATGGTGTGCTTCAAGATTGTGAGGATGAGATGGATGAAGCAGGAAGAGAGAATAGGCACACAGGTCTCCATGACACATTTTCCCAACATTCACTCATCCAAGTAAAGAGCATGGTGAATCTGACTGGTGACAAAAAGACAACATACAGATCTCTTCAGAAAAATGGTGTGCTTCAAGATTGTGAGGATGAGATGGATGATATGACCTATCACCAGTATTAGTGCAGCACAACAGTTTTCACACCTGCATCATCTATGAGAAAGAACTTGGCTGCCCCAGGTGCCCATTGGCCAGGGAATCCCCAACATTCATCAGGTATCCATCTCATGTCCCCCCACCTGATGAATGGTGGGGATAGAGCTATGGGATTCGCAAGTACCACCCACCTTTTCCTGTTGTGTGAGTGGGGTATGGTCGGAGGTGGGAGAATAATAAGCAAAGTAGACAGAAATAGAAACCATATTTGAGAATCCCACTTGCACTATGAGCTAAACAGACGTGAAAACACTACCAAGAACACACATCTTAATAAGATAATGGAAACATGTCTACTTATCAATAGGGAGTGAGAAAACTTACTTCCTTCGATGGAACATAGATATATGGTATGTTGGCTTCCTCACATAAGATTGGAACATGAGTGATGACATCTATAGGTGATATGTTCCCAGCAATAACACATATTCTGCAATCAACAAAAATAACATAATATCAAATTTAGGAACAAAAAGTTCAATACAGGGCAATATCTTCAAAACAAGCTTCTTTAAGCATCAGTCAAGTAAATATACATTTTTCCAGACAAATTTATTCACCTCCTTGCCAGGTAATTAATTAAGCCCCAATTACAGAAGATACATGCTACGCATATAAATTAAAATAAATAAATATATTTCAGGTCCATATATATTAATAATATATATTTTACTAATGCATATTTATACGTATTTATTAAAGCATACACTTATAGAAAATTTTTTAACATTTACTAACATATCCACAGATACTGATATATATATATACACACATACACACACGAATAAATAAATATATGCACATGCACATTGTAATGGACATCTTCCAATCATCAACTAAGCAAAATGATACATATACATTAATAACCGTTTGCACATTTCAAACTAATTGAAAATCTAAACCATACATTCTAAAATCATCCTCACTCAACCCTGAAAACCAAGGGGATGAGCACTCAAAATTGGACAAAGTTGATTAAAATTCCAACCCAGAAAAAATCTACAAACCAACAATGTAGTTCTTCCTTAGTTCCTTTTAGTAATACAACGAATAAATAAAACTTCCATCTTCCTAATGTATATGCAATTAAAAGAAAATAAAGAACTGGATTTGTTACTCTGTCAAAAGTTATCATGCACCTTACTACTAAACATTATAGGAAAATAATTGAGCTGGAAAAAGAGGACGGGCAAATCCTAATGAAATGCTGTCAAAAATAATAACTAGTAACCAGAAAACCCTCCCACCCTTTGTTGCCGCGGCGAATACTTTTGACGACCTCCTTAACACCTCTCTTTAAGCACTTGTGCTCCGCAGCTGAAATGTCAATTGAAAAATACAATGAAATCAAATCGAAAGAACCCAACATACAACCATACAGCACAATCAAGAGTAGTGTAAATGGGCACCTCGACGAACAAGTTTGAGGGTTCGTTTGCAGAGCTTTTTGCCGGCAAGTGGTTTGGCTATGGGAGCAAGAGCCAACAGCTTCTTCTTCTCCCTCTCTTTCAGCGCACTCTTCTCGGCCTCACTGTCAGTCCCCATCTCTATTGTATGTGTGCGTACGAGCGAGTTATCGAGTCGAAGGTTGGGGTTTTGTGATGGCAGAGGGATTAGGGTTTTAGGAGAGCAGTTTTGAGTCTTGATGGGAACTAAATATATCTAAAGACCAAAATAGCCCCGCGAAATTCTCGTTTCCTTTTAATTTGACTACCCGGCGCCGCAGCCTTTCCCGCTGCCATATAAAAAAAATATTAAAATAATAATAATAATAATTTGTGGTGTAAGGAAATGAGAAAAAAAAAAAAGAACAAAACTGTAATTATAAATTTAATAAAAATATAAAACTTTATGACAAAAAAAATAATGAAAAAATAAGGTGGGATAGAAACATAGACTAATGAGTTGAAAGCATTTTTTTTTTTGTTCTGTAATACTATTCAAGTATGTCTCATTATTCATAAATAATAATTACAATTGTATCTTGTATTGCTCTTTTGCGCTCGGACAATAATATTATTGTGTTATATATTTGAAACATAGGGTGTTTGATTAATCTTATTTAAAAGGATAAATTACGACGATCTTTCATAAAATTTTATATAATTACTAATACTTCTCTAGTTTTAACGGCCGTCTAACAATTAGCCCACTTTATTAGGTTTTCATCTATTTTTTATGGTGAACTGACAAAAATACTTTTATGGATTAAAAATTATAATTTTTTTTGAATTAAGTGGATAGTTTTTAGAAAATTTTCATCCATCATCTTCGATTTTTTATAAATTTTTCTTTTTTAGAAAAAGATATAGTAAGGACAAAGTTGATAATTTTATACATCGATCTAAGGATTATGTAATTTCTCAAATATCAAGGGAGTATTTGTAATTTATCAAACAATGAGCGGTATTCGTAATTATAACAAATCTTAAGAAAGATTGTTATAATTTACCTTATTTAAAATACATCTTAAACTCATATATGTTAAAACAATGTTTTTAAAATTTATATAAGTTAGATTTTATTTTAAAAAACAAATTTTATGAGGAGTTTGAATATAATAAGATGATAAAATTTATGCGATATTATTAGTAATAACAAACTTATGATTAATTTGAGAGGATACATTAATATCTTAAAAACAAGTTATGAACTTTACTTTTTTTTAATAAAGTTATAATTTCATTATATTTAAAGGTTATAATTTTTAAAATTATAAAAGATCTTAAAATATTTTATAATTCTCAAATATTTTGTAAACATAATTAATTGGAAAAAATTATAAATTTGTTCAAACACCCTTTTTGCATAGTTGTAAAATACAAAAAATAAAGAAAAGGGAACAAAATGGAAAAACGAAAAGACAAATTTACCCCCCCATTTTATAAATACTACGTCGTAATGAGGTAATTCCCTGAGATTGAATGCTATTGCTCCGGCACCAAAACCCTAAACCCTAACACGGCGCCATATTTCAAAGTCTGTTGCTCCTTCACTCGCTCCACCCATCACCGCCTCAAGGCCACGAAAAGGAATTCAGAGTTCAGGACCCCGCGACGCGACAATTCCCAGTAAATTCCCCAAGAACACAACTTCACGATGGCGGGAACCTCAATTTCATCTCAGCTAAAGGCAATAAAAGACGTGCTGAACGTATCCACCGATCCTGAACCTGGTAGGCGGCGGCCGTTAACCCGACCTTCAGTTCTGTTCGATGCCAAAACAGCTGCCGATATCGACCTTGACACCATCCTCAACATCGCCCTATCTGGTATTAGAATCTTACATTTTATTTAGCCAACTTTTTCACAACGGAACTGTGCTCTACACGTAGTATTATGCCTCTGAGAGTTCTTTTTATTTGCTCGGAAACAGGGTTGGAGGTCCTTATAAATATGGAGGAGCGTTTTAGGAATTACAAGAATGATTTATTCAGTTATCAGAGTAAGGAGCTCGATAGGGAGTTGGTTGGCCAAGAAGAAAACAACCGAATTAATGCATCCATTAGCTCGTATTTGCGACTATTGTCGGGATATCTTGAGTCACATTCTTCCTTGAAGACATTGGAATATTTAATTCGCAGATACAAGTATGTTTTTTGTTTTTATGTGAACTTGATTCTTTCTAGAAGAATGTTTACTTTGAACCTTGCGAAGTTGGGAGCCTTTGCCTCTTTTGGAGACTTGATTTTTTTTCCTTTTGAACTGTAGGGTTCACGTGTACAATGCAGAAGACCTGATTTTATGTGCACTGCCGTACCATGACACACATGTATTTGTTCAAATAGTTCAGTTAATTAACACAGGGTAAGTTACTGAGTTCCTTCTGGACTATATATGAAACTCTTGGTTTCTATGTTATCTTCATTTTCATTTCTTTATTTTTCTATGTTCATGTTATTACTCTGTAACTGATCAAGGTAAGTGATGCCAATATACCATTTTCGTTTTAATTGGTTGTGCAGTAACAACAGATGGAAGTTTCTTGATGGAGTTAAAACATCAGGTGCACGGCCACCTAGGGAGGTTATTGTGCAACAGTGTATCCGAGATTTGGGGGTCTTGGAGGCTATTTGTAATTATGTAAGAATTTGTTTTAGGCATATGAGTATTTTGATCCTCTTATCTCTGCTCCTATCATGAGTACCTGAAGGCCTAAAACATTGTAGGCTACACCTGTGAAAAAGATTCAACCGTCAAAGCATGTGATTGGATTCTGCACAGCAGTCATTTTTGAGGTTTTGGGGCTTGTTACCATTGACAATAATATTGTGAAGAGGATTCTTCCGTATGTGAATTCCGGGCTGCAACCTGGTGCCAGAGGACTAAACCAGAAGGTCAAGTTCAACATCTGAATTTCGTGTTTTTCCTTTTTCTATGACTCTATTAGTTTCATCCTCTGAGAGAAGGATGTCTTCTTTATTAATATACAGGCTGGGGCTCTCATGATTGTGAGTTTACTAGCACAAAAGGCAGCTTTGGGACCTAATGTTGTCAAAAGCTTGTTGCATTCAGTGGCTGACATAGCTAGGGTGGAAGCAAAAGAAAGAGGTGACTTACAATGGTTGCGCATGTCATTTATGACTGTAATCACCATTGTTCAGGTACTGAGCTTCTAGTCGAACAAGTTGAAGTCCAGAGCATTCTACTTCCTTGTTTATGCATCTTAGGACTAGATTTGGTTTTCTTCCCTTTTGGCTTGTATAGCCATGAAGCTATATGTGTTCCTTACAAATAGCTTGTTTGGTATTGGGTTTACCTGATTGATCATTGATATCATGTTCGTTTATCTAGCTTCAATCTGTGGAAATAATCCCCAAGAAGACTATGGATGTTTTAAGTGATATCAGGTGATCATTTATACTCATACACTAGTGTCCATTGGCAAAAACGGGCCTCTTAAATTTCACATATCGGGAAATGGAGTGCTTATTATATTTCTTGATTTTGAAGGGATATTTCAGGGATCCTTTCAGGCTTGACAAAGGACTTCAACATTGATAAGTTCTTAGCTGTATTTCTGGACTCCTTACTAGAGTACAGGTTGGTGGTGCTTGCTTTCTCCTTTACTCTTTTTCTTACTCTTATTCACTCAATCTAAATACTTTGCTTTGCAGTGCTTCCGATGATCTGTGCCATCGGACTCTATTATCAATAATAGAGACTGTTCCTGTTAAGGTCTATGTTAATAGAATAGTCTCTCGACTTCTTAGTATGAGCATGAAGATACCGCAGGGCAAGGTTAATTCTGTCTCGTCTGAATCAGGTTTGTAGTTATGCTCACATTTAAACTTCCGACTACTACTTGCTTTGCTTTTGCACAGTCATTGTAGACTTGCGTATGCATATAGCAGGATTAGTTTTAGTGATGGCTTCAGTTGTCTAATTTTGCTGTTTTATTAGGGAACCACGGCAAACAGATTCTGGTTTCTATCTGTGAGAAGTATCCAAATGAATCGAGGGGAGCCTTCTATAATTTCTTGAAGGTTGGTTTTTCCCTCTTTCTTGCTCTTGTTTCCTTATTGGTACATAATACTAATCTCTTTCCAATTTTTCATATGGAATTGTGTAGGATGCGAAGTTGCAGTCCAAGAAAGTCAGTTCAGGCTATGATTTACTTTGCAAGATTGTAGATGAACATTTGGACTCATCACAAGAAATATCCAATCCAAAAGTACTTTTTGCTCTCGAACATTCAGAGGTATCATTCTTTTAGATAGTATAAATTGGATGGCATTGCATTATTGATGCCACAAAAATATTTTATCTTTTTTTGGTTTAATTTTCTGAATGCTAGACAATAATTTCTGCCATTTTGTCTTGATCTCCTACCAGTGTTGGAATTGGGATCAGTTATCTTACTGCATGCACTTTGATTATTTTTACAGGCCGAGATCCGAAGGTCAGCAGTCTTGGGCTTGGATGTTGTCAACATTCTGAGGCAGAAAGCTACTGGCTCGAAGGTATATAGCGTTGATGCTCTCGATTTTTGTCGATATTATATGCCGTGGACTAGTATATTATGCACCATCTTGTCCTCTGTTGGTCTAATTCCAACATTCTTGAAGTATTTTGTTTCTGCAAAAGACGTGATAAATTACATTTGGTTTTTAGGAAATGTTTTTGGCCTCTTTCCACAAGATTCTTAACATCGGTTGTCATCATACTTCCTCCGATGTCAGTCATATGGGCCCTTTAGCTGTATCTGGAAATTGCTGGTAGCTGTTCCTTGCTAGTGCAATGCAATGTAGATCATGTTCGGACCTATTTGTGCATCTATATAGCTTTAGTTCACTTAACATCTTACTTTAATTACCCTTGCCTGAGGAGTAAATATTCATCTCCTCATCTGATGGACCAAGGCATCATCTTTCGCATTGTGAATCTGATCTTCAAGTACTTGAGACCTAGTTGAGGATAGTGGATACGATGGTTGGATTCATTGACCAACCATTACCTCTGTTCTCTCTTGAAGTTTAAAGTGGGGAAGTGCTTTTGATATTAATTCTACACGCGAAATTCAAATTAGAGCAGCTCTATCCAATTTGTTATATTCACATATTGCATTTTATTCATCATGAGCTCTGGAATAAATTCTGGTCACTGTTCCTTGGTTCTTTTGACTTCAATTTGATATTCTTTTTTGACTATTTGTTCAGAAGTTTGATGCCATTCAAGATGCACTGTTTCGCCGGCTCTATGATGATGACCTAAATGTTGTCCTGGCAGTTCTGGAATTGAAGAATTTGTCCGAAATATTAAGTTCAGCACATCTTATTGAAGCAGTCAAATATGTGCTTCAAAGATGTATTGAAACTTTG
Organism: Sesamum indicum; assembly: GCF_026168435.1. Lineage (NCBI taxonomy): Eukaryota > Viridiplantae > Streptophyta > Magnoliopsida > Lamiales > Pedaliaceae > Sesamum > Sesamum indicum. The sequence goes on along the minus strand of NC_142663.1, from coordinate 14,414,762 downwards.
TTGTCAGGTGAGCCTGCTACTGTTCTACACTGAAATATTTGAGAAAGATAGATAATGTCATTAGGCACTGCTTAAAAAGAAATTATACCCATGCAAATGTTGGCCACATCTTTTATCTGTGAGAATATAAGGATAAGATACTTTAGTTGAACGTAGGTAGATATCAGCAGTTGGTGATCAGTAGAGAATTTGTGTTCATGTTATTGTTAGTGTTCAGCCTGCTTTATGTTTCAGGTGGCTTTTGGATTCTTTTTTGTAAAATGGAGTGGCAAAAATGTTGAGATTCTGATATGAATTTAAGGGCAGTTAGGGAAAGTGACAATGCAAAGTTCTTTATTGTCAACTGAGTGCAAATTTGATGTTTATCCACTGAAAAAAGTAGATTTATCATATGGATCAAGTGGTAATAATCCAATCATGGTTATTTACAAATTTACATGACTCGGAGATTGGTCTATAGGACTAGTTTAATACTTGAGGAAATTATAAAGAATGGGGAACAGTATTGAAAGGGCTTTTTTGTGTTGGAGCAGGGGATTCTATCTTTTACTGTATCCATTTTTATTCAACTAAAAATCATTGCGTGTTCCAGGATGTCTATCTTAAAGCTGCTGATATGCAACTTGTTCTTATATGCTGTGCTATTGCAGGTCCATTAACAAACACATCTCCCATGGGTAATGCTGCTTTATCGTGCCTGCAACAAGTTATAAAAAACTTCAAAGATCAGGAAGAATATGTGATGATATTAGCAACAACAATCTTTCCATTACTTTTAATTCGACCTAAGGTTTCTTTCTGATGAAAGACTTTTTTTTTGTGGCCTAAACAAATATAGTTTGAGGTCATCTGTGATAATTACTTGCCTTGCTTGCTAATTATATGTTTTCCCTCTCTTGTCCAGACTCAGAGATTGAACTTGAAGGCTTTAGAATTGGCTAAAGAATTAAAATGGCCTTTATATGAGAGCCTTGTTCTTCTTCCAGGATCGGAGAAGGTAAACAGATATTAGAAAAGGAAATGTGAGCTGATAAAATGTTGCTGTTGCTGTTGCATTTAAGTCTTCACTTGATCATCCGGTATTAAGAAATGAATGTCTTTTGACTTGACAAAAGGAAAGAAGGAGCTTTTAATATTTTCTTAATTAAATTACTGCAAGGCTGTGGAATTATAATAATATTTGCCTTTTTAAGAACTTAGATTGTCGATCCAGTGACTTTTTTTCTACTGGTTATATCCTTCTTGTATTTCCTTGGTATCACTGTTATAGCCTGATATGCAAATTGTACCCCTTGAACATCCATCCTTACCATTTGCTTTTTTCCTGCTGTTTCTGTTTTAGAGAAGGCTTATTGACTATGCTTCATCTGTTCCATAATCCACTTGAAATAAATGAAATTTGGTACTTAGGTAATATAAATGGTAATTGATTAAGCTTTCTTATTTTTGCAGTTCGTGTATTCAATTAAATGGTTATATATTCTTTGGCATGAGTACAACTGTTGGCATGAGTACAAGATATGCTCAGCGATGACATATTTACTTGTATATTATGACTTTAGGAAATATGTTTTACTTACATATATGCACATATTTTGCATATTAAAGCGTGTTCTTATGATTATGTACATAATGTAGTTCTGGAACATAAGTTCAGACTCCTTTTGCGGAAAAATAAAGACTTCCAGTTGTCCCTATAAATGAAAGCTTTATCTGAACATTATGCCCCCTAAATTATTTTATTTGGACAATTGCTCTGGTTATACTTGTATTAATAAGCATCTGAAAAGGTGAAAGAGTATTCACGTCTCATTTGAATTTAAATCTCAAATGGTTGCAGAAATTGGATCTCGGACGTATATCTTCAATTAATATTGAGAATATCAATAGGTTAGCAGAGATGTTCTCATTGAGTCCTGAGGAATACATGCCTTGGCTTGTTAAGTGCTGCGACTCCCATGAGCTTTCAAGGACATTATTCTTCTTGGTTTTATTGCAGTCACTGAAGGTGTTGAAAATGGGTAAATGCACCTCTCAACTCTTCCCAGTTGTTGTGAACAACATTTTTATCAATTTTCATTGCTTTTGACCCTTGATTTATATGTTTGGTAACAGTTTTTAGTATTGCCTAGAAGTTGGTGTTGTACATCAGTATGTGGATTTTGCTTATTGATAAGCATGGTGCCATCAATTTTGTTGCCTCTACCTCTAAAATTTTTTCAGATTGTTAAGATTATTGAGTTCATAAGTTTTTGTGTATGTGCAGTCAGAAAAAAAATGAAAGGTTTCCTCTTATGACAAGTTCTGGTTGATATAATACTTGATCTTGTTCTTAATTCTGTTTGATCCAGAAATTGGAAGAATGTTTTAATAGGATTTCTATCACTGCATGGGTCCTCCCTAAAGAATTATTAGTCCCTTGTAATTATTTACAACAATCATTTGGTTTTGTGACATCAGATGTCGAGATTGTCAAGATTCCTCTTGTATGTTTGGATCAGGATACCTTTCTCCTTTTCCATTTATTTCTGGTCCTCTTGTCAAAAGACCACAAAGTTGGTTCTTGGGTTATTGCCATGTTCTTGCTTTGGCTGTCTATTAGCTGCTTGTTTACCTTTTCCCAGTGAAGGTGCCACACCACTGTAAATGGTGCATCTTTACCATCCCAATCATTTTGTTCTTGAATGTAGCATGCTCTTATGTTCTTAAGTGTGAACGATTTGGTTTGTGCTTTTCATCTCATATTAATAATGAGATACATACTGATATTGAGTATATTGTTTGAGTTTGGACTGCCGTTATACTTGTCCTTTAGATTTCTTCTTTTGAGGTTTAGGACAATTTTTATAATTTTGGACTGCAATATGCATTAGCTTTTCTTGCAATGAAGTCATGGAGGTACCATGTATAATTCTGTATGCCCCCTTTGGCTTGTCAGGTGTTGGACAATTTTCTGCGTTCCTTGATTCTTGTCTTCCAATTCTAAAAAATGAATGGGAAATGCTAGAGTCTATGGGGATATCTGCAGAGCAGGTATAATAATTTTACCATATTGCTTTGCACATGCTAGCTACTTTATAAATTTAATGGTACTAGTGACACAGTCCTTGCATGATTACAGTCCAAGAAAAGGATCATGGACAGTGACTGCAGAGGAATCCTAGATGATCTTGGCATTAACGTCAAAGACCTCAATGCTGAGATTCTATCTTGCTTGTTTTTGAGATTATCAGAAGCTTTTATTGCAGCGGCATCTGAGGATGTGTCTTTGGTTAGTGCTCGCTCATGTTTTTGTATGTTATCATATCCATAGACCACTCAGTGGAACTAAACGCGTATCTGCTGCAGGACATGAAGGGTGTGTGGGAATGTAAGCTTCAGGAGCTATTTTTATTCTTTGCATGCCACTCTAAAGATGCTTTTAGGAAACATCTGGAGTACCTGTTTATGAAGTGCAAGTCCTCTCTGGCGCGAATAATGTTGAAACTATTTACAGAAGAAGGTTTAGCTATTTTGTCTCATTCTTGTTATTTGTTTTGCCATTTTTGTTCCCCTTTTCTGTACGCGTGTCAGTTCTCCTGTATCTGGCTGATGACTGTTGAAATGTTTATTTTTAAAACATTGAACATGGAATGCCCAAGGTCACTTTTTGACAGATCTAGAGGATCATACAATACAAGCGTAAAGGATCCATGTCACTGGCTCACTATATTTACATTGATTTTTGATTGGTGGAATATGTACATGAAACAGTTAAGTTTTAGTGCCTCTCACCATTAAATGAAGATGTCCTCGACAGAGTTCCTAGACGTCAATATGTTACTTATTTTAAATGGATGTGTTGAAGATTTAAAATGTGATGCTGATAATTTTTAATCTAGCTACATAAATACAAATAAAACTGTTCCATTCATACATTTGATTCATGTTGTACACTAATGGGAAACAGTAGATATAAGTCAAAACAATAGTTGGACGGCATTTGGCATTTACAACATCTTTTTGAAATTTTTTGGGAACGAAGGTTTAGAAGTGGCTTTTAGAAGGCTGAGTTTACAAATGAGTATCTTCATTAGAGATGAATGCTTATCTCAGAGTTATATTAAAGCCGCCTGGAACTTATTTTTTCCAACTTTAGCTGGAAAATGTTTGCTAGTTTACTAGTTCAAGAATTTCTTTGTTCATTTTTATGTTCTTCACTGACATGAAAGGTGTCTTTTATTTAAGCTTTGTTCTAACTGTTTCTTTTGTTTTGTTACTTGCACTCTCAGGCATTCCTGTTGCTGCTCAAATTGAGAGTCTTCAGTCTTTCTCGCATATATGTTCTCAGTTAGATGAGAGTTCAGCCGGTCAATTCCTTGCAGATTTCCCTTCTGTTCTCATTCCACTTTCGAGTGATAACCAGGTTTTATTTATACCCTGGCTGCTTTTCTTCCTTTGCTTAGCCATTGACTTTTACTGTCTGATCATTTATGTGGCTATTATTTTATCAGCTGAAACTGCACCTACTAAAATGGGTTACTTTCTACATCTTTGGATTTGAAACTCTTGTTTCAAACAAGTGGTACTTGAACAATGTCAACTGTGAAATTGATTTCTCTCTCCCCTAAAATTTCTAGAATGTGCGCGCGGCTGCCATGAGCTGCATCGAGGAGCTATTTGCATTGTGGTCCCGTATTAGTAGGAATGGTATGCAATGATATCATAAATTTTTACTCAAGTTCCTTATTGTTTTTCTGTTGGCCTCTCAAATCCAGTAATATTGCAGGCAACAACAGGACCTGGTTGCATTTTCTTGGGGAGCTGTTATGCTTAATTATTCAGCAGAAGAAGATATTGTTATCGGACAGAGAGATTCTTGCTTCTTTCTTCTCATCTCTGCTTGGTTCATCATCTGATAGCCTTTTGGTTCAAGATGCTATAGGAAAGAGGTTTGCATTTGATCCTGTTGCTTGTGACCTAGTTAAAGGTGTTTACACCCAATGATTGGGGCATTGTCATACTGAGGATGCATTGTGTATTGACTAGGCTTTATAGAATAGGATTAGATTTTTCTTCCCCGTCTTCTTTCTTTTACCTCTTTCATTACTTTGGGATGCTCAATAAAATTTGGATATGTTAAAATTAAATCCATACGGAAACTTCTACAGACTTGTTTTATAATCTTTTCACTTTCTCAGTTTCTTTTAATTTTATCCATACTCCAAACTATCTCAGTCTGTATCCTGTCTATTTACAATTTTTTTGCATGAATTTTCAGATTTGATGTATCTACCAAAGATGACATCTTGGTTTTCATGGTTGGCCACGCTCTTGGACTTTCGTCTCATGCAAAGGTTAGTGTTTCTGCAGTAATTTTCTGTTGTTTAGGTGCTTCTTTTTAGATCAAATCTCACATTGAGAGCAACGTGGGTGTTTTTATCATCGTTGATGAATACATACTCTCAACTGATGTTCAATTTTAGATGCGGTAATGGTTTAAGTGGACTAAGGGATCAGTTCCTTTTTTGTCTCTGTGATTCATGGCAGCTGAAGATTCTTTCTTTGATCAAAGGCATGGGAAGTAAACTCATGTCTATTTCTGGGGTGAGGTCATTATTAAATGATCTTTTGGAAAGTCGTCGTCAATATTATCTTTCAGATGGCAAATTATGCCACAGGTTGTCACAAAATGAAGTTGACATATTGTGCCTTCTGCTGGAGGTAAATTTTCTGAAGTGTGTTTTGCCATTATGCTTATGCCTCAAACCTCTGCAGATTTTCTTAGATCAGTTTATGTGTCTCAGAGCTGTACTAGACCTGCTTCATCTCATGAAGTGCATGACTGTGGGGAATTCATATTAAAAGCTTTACAGGTAAGCAGCCTTTGTATTTACTTGATTCATCTTTTCACTATATTCTCCAATTGTTTCTGTCAAACTCTTGTTGGCGTTTGCGCTTCAGGTAAATGGTGCTGAAGACTCTTCAATTGTGGAACCATGTATGACAGTTTTGCGAAATCTTAGCAGTTCCCTCTATGGAGATATGAAGACTGAAACTCAGGTTGAGTTTATCTTTTTTCCGTTTTTAACACGATTTACTTCTTGATTGTGGTTTTTAGATTGATTTTAATGCATGGAAAACGTGGTTTAACTAAGAAAAGCATGATGTACTTTTGTGAGTAACTAAGTGTTGTTTACTGTTCCTTTTTGTGCTTATTTAGCTGATTGTTAATTTTCCTATATGAAATAAGCAAACAAGATCACTTATTAGTTGAAAAACTCAATGATACCTGCCGTTGCTTGATTGATCTAACTGTGAATCAGCTCTTAGCCAGGTGCTATTTGAATGTCCACGAACTGTGAATGAGACTGAGTCCTGGGAGATCTTGGTTGATCAGTGTCCTTAGTTGGTAACTGTATTTGGTTTTGAGGAATGGCCTAGGTAATAAGCAAATTCTTTCAGACACCTGTACTTCAAACTTCTCAAGTTGGTATGGGTATCAGACATGCTGGTGCTTGGCATTTGATGGAATTTGGAAAGTATATAAAATGCGATCGTTCTGCAAACTTTTGTGTGCAAGTTGGTTAACTTTGACGTTGTTCTTGAGTTAAACAGTTCTCTTTAAGTAGAAGCTCTCCTGTAGGAAAACATTTCTATTTAACTTAGATTGAGAGATTCATAATGACTTTAGAAATGACCTTGATACTTGTAATTTGTAACTAAGTTCCTGCAGCATAAGGTCTAACAAGGTGGAAGTTCTATGTACCATGTCCTTTGGTGCAGAGTGTTGATTATTTACCTAACCTCTGCATGATTCTAATATCTAGTCTTGGTTTTAGTGGATATTTGGCATTTCACCATCTTTTTTAACTGCTTAACTGATAATAACTTGGCCTTGGATCCCCTCTCCCTACTCAGCAGAACGCCAATTTTGGTGCTTGCATACAGCATAGTGTATTCTGTTCATATGATTGAAGCTAACGTGTAAGAGATGTTCCTTTATCATGCTTTACTTTGTGATTTTGTGTTGAAAAACATCTTTTCTCTGCACAGGAAACTTTAGGGTGTTTGTTTATTCTTTTAGTTCATATTTCATTTTGGTTGTCTTTTATGTTTTTGCAGGAACACATATTTCGAAATCTTTTGATTCTATTTAGGAGTGCCAATGGTGATATACAGAATTCCACTAGAGATGCCTTGTTACGAATAAATGTAGGTTCCATCAGCTCAATTTTTCTGATTCTTCTTTTTTCTCCATCTCCAACTTTTGCGAACGATTCATGCCCCCTTTTGGTTGATTTTTTCATATATGGGTTGGTCTGAATGCCACTAGAATTTCCTCTCTGCAAAACAATCTAAGTACACTGATATGACCTTTTACCTATGTTTGCATGTTAGAATTATGTATGCTTTTATCAAATGGTTGGTATTCATGATATTCCCAGAGTTCGTTTCATGTGAATAATATTATTGCGTTTAAGGAGCTAGGCAGAAAATCCATGGATTTCTTGTTGTAGATTCTCCGACAATGGTCAACTTTCATGTCTTTTGCTTTGTCTGCCACAATAGATGACTTGTCATGAAATCTTGCAGCTGGATTGTTCAATTGTTGGACGGGTTCTTGATTCCATTTTGGATCAGAAGATTTATTCAGTTGGTTCATCACATAGGAAGAAGCAAAAGAAACAAGTCAAACTCCAGGATCCTGATCAATCCAATTATGCAACCCCAAAAACAGAAAGCACGCTATCTATGTTGACTGCTTTTCTTGATGTGTTGCTAATGAAGAAAAATATAGATAACAGGTGTGTTATGCATGTTCCATAGAGGTTTAAAGTTTTTTTAAGTTGTGGCTGGCATGCTGCTTTGTTATACTGTCTGATAATCTTTCCACTGCTCAATTGTTTAGCTGATGATTTTTCATCATATTGTTGTAGAACCTCACTTGTTGGTCCCTTATTTAAGCTGCTCCACCTGATATTTACAAATAATGAGTGGATGCTTAAAGCTGCAGACCAGGATAAAGTGTCTATAGTTTCATCTGGTACTCCTCAGACTGTTCCCGATGCTGCATCTTATGTTCAGCAGTCTCTACTATTGACTTTGGAAGATATTAGTACTTCCATTGGAAATGATATTCCATATAAGGTTTCCCCTCTTTATCTCGTATATTTGGTTACAATTTAGTACAGCTTCTCTTCTTTCTGATCACAATTTACACTTGTTCTATCAGGATATCGTTCACCATTTTGACTTGCCATTATTAGTCAGATGTGCCCGTACCTCAGGCAATGCTATTACCCGCAATCATGTGTTCTCATTAATAACTACTCTTGTAAAGATCGTACCTGACAAAGTCTTGGACCAAATTTTAGATATTCTTTCTGCCATTGGCGAGTCTACTGTAACACAGGTTTGGATTTTTTGTGGGCCTGCATTTTATATTCTTTTCGTGCTTTCTTCAATTGGTTGATATGTTTTTATTACTGCATTTGATGGAATGCCGTTGGTTCCTGTTAAATAATCAACTATTTACAGTTAGTAATAAGTGAAGTATTTCCTTCTCGTGTAAAATGGTTGGCAATTCTGATTATATGGCTGGTTGGTGCAGTGTTATAGGGGAATCTATGTAATTTGGTTACTTGTAATGAAAAATCACGACATTTCATCTTTCACCAAATCTGTAATTGACAAAAATAAAATTTCATCTGTTTGTAGTGGGATAGCCATTCACAGTGTGTGTTTGAAGGCCTTATATCAGCAGTTATACCATGCTGGTTATCAAGGACCAAGAATACAGAACAATTACTACAGGTAATACCGTTATAATATGCTGAATTGCTAGGTGTCTGCTAGCAACTTATTCCTTGACGTTTTGTTCACAGACAAGTTTCTGACAGTGTGTATTCTCATAGATTTTTGTGGATTTATTGCCGCAAGTTGCAGAACATAGAAGATTTTCCATCATTGCACACATATTAAGGTAGAAATTGCAGATTAGTCGTTATCGTCTTTGAAATTTGGCTTTTGCTAACTAGTTTTCTCTCTCAGGACTTTAGGTGAGGCTGAAAGTTTGGGTTCACTGCTCTTTCTCCTTTTCCACTCATTGATCTCAAGAAAGAGCTTACGTAGTCTCCTTGTTAGTGAGCAGTCATTGGATAACTTGACTCTTGTCATCAGTAAGCAGTGGGAGTATGAATTTGCATTGCAGCTCTATGAGCAGTACTCGTGCACAATTTGGCTTCCTTCTCTCATCTTAGCACTTCAGAAGATCGGAAGTAATGGTTTAAGTGAAGACACATTTATGCAAATGCTGGTTGCAATGCAGTTTGTTGCTAATAAGCTGCGTGATCCTGAGATATCTTACAAGCTTGAGACAGATGAAGATTTAAGTAATATTCAGGTATGGAAATATATGTACCGCTTTCTGGATGTCATCTACCTGTTGATGAAGACTGTAAAATTATTCCTTAATAGCTCTTCCTATGCCATCATCAGTTGAAATTTTAAGTCCCTTCAGTTGAAAGGTGATCATACTCTCTCAACTGATAAGGTTGTTCACTTGAGAAATACTCTGTTTTCGACAAATGCGATACTTCTCTGACTCCTAAGTTCCGAGAAGGTGCATTTCTATTTATCTATGATTGAAAAGTTAAACTTTTTAGGATTATTGTTATCGAAGAAGAATCTTAATTTATGCCAGAATTTTTCTTTGAGGTTGTACTTAAAGTGCTAATATTCAGGTAAGGAGAGTGTCTTCATGTGTATATTTATGTCTGTTGATGTTCTTACTCCAACTCGAATTGAATTCTGCAGAGTATGGTTGCTGAACTTATGGAGCAAGTTGTATACCATCTGCGACTGGTTGACTTAAAAAAGAAGCATATTGGTGTTCCAGCTATGGTCAAGAATGAGCTGAAAGAGTACATCCGTGATATTCTAAAAACTCTTACAACGGACCTTTTACCATCAACCTATTTCACAATCATGGTTAAGCTGATTCGCAATGTGGATAAAAACGTGAGGAAGAAGGTAAAAACCCTTCAATTATGAAAGATTGTAAGCAAATCTGTAGTGCCAAAATTGGCATGGATACGCACCTTGGAGAAGGGACTTTACTTGTGTCTTTATTGTTTGTAAATTTTTTCTCCTTAATTCCTAATATCGATGGTTTTCAGTGGCTCTAAGACACTCTTTCACTCACACTATTGTCTCATTTGCATGATTTCTATTAGTCAAAGTCTGACTCTTGGCTCATCCTTAAGTTTGTGCATCTTGTTGAACAGGCTCTTGGGCTTTTGTGTGAGACTGTGAAGGACTTGGGTACGAATGCAAAGCTTGTGAAGAAGGGTTCAAGTTCAAGCTTTAGAAGCTTATGGCTGAATCTGAATGAGACTTCTCTGGGATCGTTTGATAACTTATGCTTGGAAATATTGACATTACTCGATGCATCTGATGATGACTCTAGTACTTCACTGAATCTGGCTGCAATATCAGCATTGGAAGTTTTAGCTAACAGGTTCCCTTCACATGATAGGGTCTATAGTGTGTGCCTTGGATCTGTGTGTAAAAGAATCTGTTCAGACAATTCTTCTCTCTCTAGTCATTGCCTTCGCGCCACTGGTGCTTTAGTTAATGCACTTGGGCCAAGGGCACTGCCCGAACTTTCTAAGGTTATGGAATGTCTGCTGAGAAGATCTCGTGATATTTCTTCCATGGCTGTAGAAACCAAGAGGACAGTCAACGGTGCTACTGGTTCTTCAAATTCAGTGGAGTCCCTGTTCATGTCTATTCTACTAACCTTGGAGGCAGTTGTGAATAAGCTTGCTGGATTTCTAAATCCTTATCTGGCAGATATTTTAAGACTAGTTGTGTTGCATCCCTTATTGTTCTCTTCCTACGAGCTAAAGCTGAAGCTGAAAGCTGATATTGTGCGCAAGCTTATCACGGAAAAAATCCCTGTGAGTTGATTCACTTAATGGTCTTGTATTTTTTGATAAAACTTGCTCTCTTTCTAGATATGCCATTTTCAATTGTGATTTTCGACTGATGTTAATTTTGTTCATTAGGTTCGACTTCTACTCCCACCTGTGTTGTCAATGTACTCTGATGCTATTAAATCTGGGGAGTCAAGTTTGTCTATTGTTTTTGAAATGCTGGGAAACTTGGTTGGTTCAATGGATAGATCATCAATTGGCGTTTATCATGCAAAAGTTTTTGACTTGTGCCTGCTAGCTCTTGATCTGCGTCATCAGAATCCTGATTCAATTCAGAAAATTGATGTTGTTGAACAGAATGTCATCAATGCTGTTGTCACCCTGACAATGAAACTCACAGAGACTATGTTCAGGCCACTTTTCATCAAGACTATTGAATGGTCTGGTTTGAATGTGGAAGGTGATGAGAATTCCCCTGTAAAAGCTAATAGTCGGGCCATCTCTTTCTACAGCTTGGTTAATAAACTTGCTGAAAGCCATCGGTGAGCTGAAATCATTTGTTGTGGAGCATCTTTTCCATGTAGTCGCATTCTGTTTTGTTTGGTACTGAATAGCTTTGTTGTTTTTATATGTCAAAGTCAGATTTGCAATTTTCTGTGTGTTTTGTACTTTTATGATCTTGTTTTGATTTTCTTTTATATTTAAGTGCAAGCTCCATTCATTCCATATTTGTTTTTCAGGTCGCTGTTTGTCCCATACTTCAAGTACTTGCTTGATGGCTGTGTCCGAGGTCTTGCTGGTACTGAAGATATAAAACCTGGTCTGACTCAGAAGAAAAAGAAGGCTAAGCTTAGCTATAATGCAAAGGACAGGGATGATGCATTATCACTTCAAGCGTGGCATCTTCGGGCCTTAATATTGTCATCTCTGCATAAGTGTTTTCTCTATGATACTGGAAGTGCAAAGTTTCTTGATTCTTCTAATTTTCAGGCAAGGGCAATTTTCTGCTTTTTTAAGAGATATACTTTATCTTCATGCCTTATTTATGTTGAAATTCAGACAACTAGTCATGTGATGGCATGCGCTTTAGATTGTATCTTCATTCTGATGCTTCGCTTAGTAGAATCAGGTCCACTCTTTTGTGTATAAAAATCAAGCAAACATTTTATTTATTTTAGCGTTGTTGCATGTCTCCATTTCCTAGTTGGTCTGATGATAAATCTGTGCCATCATTTTTTTTTCGCTTTTGAGACACAATCTGCACAATCATTTTGAACATGCGAAAATTGATCACGAGTTTGTCTATTTTTGGTGAGGTTAATGTCGTCAGATTTTTGGGCATCATGGCATCCATCTATTCTTCTTATCTCAAGCATTGTCAGCATTTGTGTATATCTGATTGATGCAGCTTGTTTTGTGGTTTACACAATCTCGATTTTGCCTGAAAAATTGGGTAACCTTGTCACGACTTTTTAACTTTTTCGGTACTGCTATATCTTGGTAGTCTTGTACCCGTTTTAATACTTTGTGTTATACGAGCGAACTTGACAACAAGAAGGTCTGACCATGTTATGGCAGCAAAACCATTTAAAGAAATAGTTTGAACACACAATCAACTTATTTCCACGTAGCTTGTACACTTTTATCGCCTCAGCTGTCTACTATCATGTTTGGTTGTTTTTGTTGATTTCCCTCTCTCTTTCAGGTTCTTCTGAAACCCTTGGTGTCACAGCTTGTTATGGATCCCCCAGTGTCTATTGAGAATCATCCAAATGTACCATCTGTGAAAGAAGTGGATGAATTGTTGGTCGCCTGTGTTGGTCAAATGGCTGTTACTGCTGGTTCAGACCTGCTGTGGAAGCCACTGAATCACGAGGTGACTAAAATATGCATCATTCTTTAACCATTTCACCATTGGTATATTTTGCAGTTCTCCTTTAGTATTCAGTTGGATTGAAAAAAAAAATAAAAGAGAACATTTAGGTTATAGTGACGTTTTCTTTACCGATTGTTGTATTTAGGCAGTTGCCCATCATCTTTGTCAAAAATTATGCATTTTGAGATTATTGGTAGTAGGCTTACAATGCCATTTAATTGAAGGAATTGAATTTTAGCTGTTTGTGTATGCATGGTAGAAGATGTCCATTGTCACATCACATCTATATTGAACATTGGAATTAGTATTCAGCCCTTGGCATTGGTGATTAGGGGCTGTCTGCATAAACTTAAATTAAGTGATTTTGAGATTATACCTTAAATTAAACTAAATCAAGGTGTTTGGAAATACAACTTCAGCTCATACTTTTTCTTGAATTAAGCTAACATAAGCTAAGCTGTAAGCTGTGCTTATTACGGCTTAATGCATTTTTATGAATAAGTTGGAACTTCTTCTTATGACTTTTTTGCCAAAAGTATGTTTTGTATATTTTGAAATACCCGATCCCATTAATGACTAATATCTACCCATCTGCTGGGTAGGTTAAGCTAATTTAAATAATAAGCGGGTAATACACCAACTTTTTATCAAACTTCCACATTAACTTTTTTCTACTTATCGCTATTATTTCTAAATACTTTTCATCTTTTACATGTTAATCACTTGCCACTTTTTTCTAAAATTAAGCATTTTTTAATAAGTTTGCAAACGCCCATATATGACAATCATTCTTGATGTGCTTCCAATTATCTGTTCGACTAGGCGAACTGCTGCAAGCCTGCAACATAATTTTCTAAGGAAAATTTTATATTTTACTATCATTCCGTTTTTTTCACTTGTCCAATCATTAGATGAGAATTTGACAAAATTATATATACATTTATTCCTCCAAATTAGACAGAAGGATCTGCTAGTGCATCCTGGGTACTGTTTTTCATTGTATGGACCGCTGGATTGTTCAAAGATTTTCAAGCTCTTTTTTTTTCCACATTGATGAGCCAGTGCCTTGGTTCAGTACTTTATGCTCTTTGAAATTCTTTGCCAAAATTGTGTCATATTATTGTCTGTCCTGACTACATGATTACATGTTTCATGGCTCATGGATGAACTGGAGACCAACTTTGTTGGATGGAGGGAGTTAATTCTTGTAACGTGCTAATTTTTGTTTTTGGTTGGAATACTTTCAATACAGGTATTGATGCACACTCGTAGTGAGAAAGTGCGTGCCCGCATCTTGGGTCTGAGAATAGTCAAGTCTCTTCTAGAGAACTTGAAAGAAGAATATTTGGTACTTTTACCAGAAACTATACCCTTCCTCGGTGAATTGCTCGAGGACGCTGAGCTATCTGTCAAGTCTCTTGCACAAGAGATTCTCAAGGAAATGGAAACTATGAGTGGTGAAAGCCTCAGACAGTACCTCTGATACTGCATAAACCGGTAATACTAGGTGTTTTAGTTCTATGCAATTGAGCTACTTGGAAGCGATCCCCATATCCTCTCTGTAAATAGGTGCCAACTTTGTTCAGATTTTTTGCAGTTTGTAGGTTACCTGTGTACTTAGTATTTACTCAAGATGAGGAGGGTATTTGTGTTCTATTGAGGTAAACTTACAGTCTCCAGTGAGGAATATGTGCTTGGACCATCTGGAGTTGGGCCAATTTTGTTTCTATAGTCATACAGTAAGCTCAAATTTTGTGCTCAGTGTTCATAATAATGCCTTTTCTAATTGACAAATCATGTTGTTGTGTCTGAAGTTAATTGTCGCAAATGGCTATCCATTGAGGAAAATAGGGTGATGACCCCTGTGCATTGAGTTTAGGTCCGGTTGCATCACAGAGCAGAATGGGAGATGAAGGGTCAACCTATTAAAATATGGACGAAAATTTAAAGAAAATAACAATGAAAAAAGGCAACACTTGCATTTTATTATTATCTACTCATTGAAAACTTCATTAACTAGAGTCCATGTTTTTCTTTGTTAAGTAGGGTTTTATTTTTATTTTTTGAGTAAGTTGAATAGGGTTAATTACACTGTAACTGCCGAATTACGCCCGTCTCATTCGTAAAGAGGCGATGAAAATTTTATTTTATTGTTAATTTGAAAATTAAGAAATAATTAAATCAGAAGTCTATTAAATGACCATTCTACTCCTTTATGTACTTGTAATGTTTATATTGTCAAGGAAAGTATTTGTTATTATGTTTATAGATTTGAAGTGTTGCTTCTGTAGGGTTAGTTTTCCTAATATTTGTTTTTTCAAATTTCAGAAATTATGTTTATACCCCTCAAGTTCAAAAAATTTGGGGTATATCACAATAAGTTCTAACGAGATTTAACATAATTATAAAAGTTTTTTTATTATTTGAAAAATTATGAATATTCATTTGATTTTAATAGTTGTTTAATAACTAGTTCAATTTGTTAAATTATGTTAGGATTTTATTCATTTTTTGTGCTAAATTGATCAAAATGATTTTATGGACAATTTTTAGAGGGTCTTTTTTATGGACTAAGATGATAATTATTTAAAATTTTCTATCTAGCTCGTATAATTTTTTTTAATTTTAAAAAAAGTACGGTAATTTCAGGTAAGTAATTCAAAGATGATAGTTTCATCAAATATTCAGGTAAATAATTCAAAGATGATAGTTTCATCAAATATTCCAAAATAATAAGTGGTGGATAAATTTTAAAAAAATCATTGCAATTTACTTAAAATTTTATACGTGGTACATTTTTTTCCCCAGAAAATACATGTAAAATTACACTTAGGGTGAGTTGGTGATGTTTCTTGATCGAATCATTTTAATATTGCAATGGCGTTGGATTCGATTAGTTAATAACAACTTATTCTCTATAGCATTCATTAAAAATAAAAAGTCAAAATCTATAGCTTCCAAAGCAATCTACCTTAAAGAAGAATTTACACCTTAACACACAACAAAACATATAAAACAGCTTATAGCTTCCAAAGCAATCTAGCATGCAAATATAGCTTTGCTTAAATACCCCCACAAAGGCAATTTTAAAACAAAAACATCTCAAGTACCAACATGAAAATCAAAATCAAAGTTCCTAAGAGAGCCCGATCATCAGCTCAAATTGTTGCTTCCATTGATGATCTCTTAACAGAGATTCTACTTCGCCTGCCCATACGATCGCTCATTCGCTTCAAACTAGTCTGCAAGCACTGGCATTCTCTCATCACCACCCCTCGCTTCTCTCTCCTGCGCAATCCCTATCCCAATCCCGCCGTTGGCCTGTTCTTGCCTTGTTCTGACGGTGGGCAGAATCGATTCGGCCAGACTGAATGTCTTGTGCTAGAGCTGAATTCCCGGTTTGAATATGTTCCCTTCTCTCTCGGTGTTCCACCGACTGCACCCTTCAGACAGCTTAATATCACGGAAGAGTGTTCAGGCTTCAGAATCTTGCAGTCTTGCAACGGGCTGTTGCTCTGTTGTAGTAGTTCCTGGGGCCGGTATTATAGCAAAAGGTACTATGTTTACAACCCCACCACCAAGAGGTTTTCCGCACTCCCAAAACTAGATGGAGCAAGTTGGGGTTCAACGGGCGTACGCGGGATGAGCTTGGCTTTTGATCCTGCCAAGTCTCCTCATTACAAGGTTGTTTGCGTCCGGGGATTCGACGTGGATTCTGAAGAGTACCATTATCAGTTTGAGGTTTACTCGTCGGAGAAAGGTCCTTGGAGAAAATGTGGGGAGCCCTTCACAGCCGATGTCGATTTTGAAAACGGGGTCTATTGGAATGGCGCAGTCCATTGGATCAGCAACGGGGCTGGAGATTCTTTCTATTTCAATACTGACAGCGAGGTGCTCGAGAAAATGCCTATGCCTCCAATCCCGGATGGTTGGGACTGGAGAAGCAATTATTACTTTGGGGAGTCTTGTGACCACTTGCATTATATTGAGATCTACGCGCCGCAGATTCAGTTCAATGTGTACGAGATGAAAAGGGATTATTCTGCGTGGTTTGTGAAGTACCAGGTTGATCTCTCACCTGTTGTCGCTGCAAATCCAGGGATGATCAGAGATAACTTTGAGCCGACAGACTGGCACTACTATGCTTTCTCAGTGTTTGTTCTGGTTCGGGGTGAGCAAGAAGAGGATTCATTCTTGGTTTTGCAGATTCCAGGAAAAGCAATAAGGTACAATATTGTCTGTAAGACTTTTGAAATTGTGCATGAGTTTGAGGGAGCTGAGGAGGTTGATGATGACTCTTTGACATTTCCGCGTGTTAATGGATTTCAGTACATTGAGTCCCTCTGTTGTGTTTAGTTTTAGTTCTTGATTTTTGTAAAAATCTTCCGTTTTTTTTGTTCAATTGTTTGATTGTGGGTTTAAAATTGTACAAGAATTTGGGCTGTCGATATACCAAGATTTAAGCTTGAGTGAAAATTTTATGTTCTAGGAAGATTCAATCGCGCTAGAAGGAGGGCTTGAACCTCCGACCTTGTGGTTAACAGCCACACGCTCTAACCAACTGAGCTATTCCAGATTTGATCATTTTTGCCTAAATGTTGTATTACTATGAGATTCATCATGATTACAAATTCCTCCTATTCATTGTTTGTAAGATGACTGTTCATTCCAAAAGAATATTTATAATTCTTTAAATAATGAAAATATAATTACAATTATGACCAATCTCAGAAGAATTTGCTATAATTTATCCTTACAAAAAAGAAAGAAAGAAGAAGCTAATCCCCTATATGCAGGGTTAATGCTATTTATATCAAAAGTAATTATCAAAGTATTGCAGGCACAATGGGGTGTCCTGCAATCACAACAGTGGTGGTGTAGATCCATATGCCACAAGTTTACACCTCCTCAATGCTCCTTTTTATCTTGAGGCATATATATTATTTGTATCTTCAATTATTAAAAAATTTAATTTGTTGCAATGAATTATTTAAATATTTTTCAAATTAACTTTTGGATAATACATCCCTCCAAAATGATTCGCACCTTAATATTATAAGTATATCTAAACTCATTTAGTAGGTCCGATCACAATTCTCAATCCGCTTCAGCACTACTCACCATTACTACACCTCATCCGTTACCCCAACCCTCTCATCAGCTTTCAACCGAGCACCATTCACAGGGTTTTAAAACTCATCGATTATGAAAAATTATATAGAAATTAAGTCAGTCTTGAAAATTGTGTTATGTAAGGCTTATACGTAGTCAGAACTGTTCATATTCCACTGAACAATTATTGTGCATAGTCTTCTCTATACATATAGTTGAGGTTGTTAGTGCTCCTTATTATCATGACCCTTTCACCAATACTTGGAAAAGGTGTTCCACACTTCCATCTTCCTACTTGTAAATAAATACGCCTCAATTTCCCTCACTATTACACCACACGCTTCATGTGTGTGTATAATTACCACTCTTTCTTAATAAATACTATAAACTTCTAATTTTTAGTTTATTTATACAAATTATTAATATTTTTTCTTACGTAATAACGAAAATTATATTTGACAGTCAAAAAGCAGAAAAGTTTGCTGTAATGTTGCTGAGGTTTTTCCATAGGTGTATGGTATAGTTCTTGAAAAAAAAGAAAGTATTTTTATAAATGATATTGATATATTTAATAAGTGTATGGTTTAATTTTTAATAAGTCAAAAGTATAGATGTAATTATCGTAGAATAAAAATGTGGTCCCAAATATTGACTTACAATGCTACTTAATTGGGAGTCAAGTGATGGCGAAATGTGTCCCAGTTTTGGGGATATATTATTATTCTTTTCTATATTAGGACAAGACATCTTCTGTATCTATCCTTGACCACGTCCCTATAGTTTTTTCTACTTTGAAATTTGAGCATATGGTAATGATATTCATTGAAAATTATGTGGAATTATATTGATTCTTTTTAAATGTATTATAATTATAAGGACTCATGTGGATGTAATATTTCAAATAATCCTCTACATTTTATGGTATTCAAAGGATATTTGTGTATTTTCACTTAAATTAATTTACCCTATTTATTTTACCTTTATAATGCTCCCCGAAGGAATTCTGGGCCAAAAGTTAGGCAAGTCCACTCTGATGGCTGGCTGGCTGGCTGTGCTTCATACTCCATTAGTATTACTTAGGCCATCACACGGCTTCCAATATCAGATTTTTGTCCATGATGTTTACTTTACGTTTTTCTTGCATCCTATCCTTTTTTCCTCTGAATGATGCTGCAAGTCGTCATACATGTTCATCCCTCACCTTAGCTACAAGAATTCAATAATTCCCACTCCCATCAGCTTCTCCAGATTCGCACGATGATGATCCAGGCCAACACTCTCAACTATCTGCTTTTCTTCACTTTCACCACTCTACTCTTTTCCTTCTGTCCCAGATTTTCCTCAGCTCAAGGCAACAACAATGCCACGAGAAACGCTTGCGAAAGTTACGGTGAGTGTGGAGCCTTCGGGAGCTGCAACTCGGAGGTCTCTCCTATCTGTGCTTGTTTGCGGGGATTTGAACCGTCGAACAAGCAAGAATGGGATTCTGGAAACTGGAGTCGAGGATGTGTGAGAAGCGTTGCATTGAACTGTCAAGAAAGTACAAGTGATGGGCGCAGAAAAGATGGATTTGTGAAGATAGATATGGTTAAAGTTCCGGTGTATGCTCAGCGTTGGTTTGGATCCAAAAGCGAGTGTCCACGGCTTTGCCTCAAGGACTGCTCTTGCGTGGCCTATGGGCATAACTCTGATCTCGGTTGTATGTTTTGGAATAATACGTTGATGGACATTCGCAAGTTTCAGAGTGGCTCGGGTTCTGGTTCTGATCTCTATCTTCGTGTGGCGAATTCTGAACTAGGTAAGTTTAGTTTGAGACGGTTCATGTTAGTTGAAACGTCTCAAGAGGTGGCTATTTGTTTGTATTTGCAGTTAAGAACATTCTTAAGTTGTGTTTTCTTGGATCCCTTTTGATATTCTTGTTCTTTCAGTTCTTTTTTACCTGGTTTTGTGTTGTTCAAATGCCCTTTCGATTTCATAGTAGTACTCGTCTCAATCATTTTGTTTCGTTGTTGTTCTGTTGATGCAGATCACAAGAAAGACTTCAAGGAAATCATTATAGTTTTGGCTATAATCGGGTTCGTGCTTCTTATGTGCGTTATGTGTTTTTCTTGGAAATGGGGAAGAGGTAATATTCGGACATTTTTTCCATGAATGAATCAGGCAACATATGCAGCTTTCCACTAAATATACATATTTCCCTGTCAATCAGGCAAAAAGAGAACCATTCTAATTGAAGAACCGGGCACATTAGATTCAGTCGATCCCTCTCTTCAAGACGCGCTAAGCAAAGTTAATCTTGAAGAGCTACCATTGTTCAAATTTCAGACACTTGCACATGCAACAGATGAATTCTCCGATGCTAACAAGCTTGGGAAGGGTGGTTTCGGCCACGTTTACAAGGTAATTTTTCATGCTATTTTTTAAGTCACGTTTCACATTCACATTCACTCAAGATTAAGGTGACAAATGTTGCTGCAACTCTAGGGAGAACTGGCGCACGGAAAGAAAATCGCCGTCAAGAGGCTTTCAAAGGCGTCAGGACAGGGGATGGACGAATTCATGAATGAAGTCGTGCTGATCTCTAAACTCCAACACAGGAATCTTGTCAGATTACTAGGATGCTGTGTGGAGAATAATGAGAAGATGCTGATATATGAATACATGCCTAATAAAAGCTTGGACTTTTTCCTCTTTGGTCAGTTCAGTTCAACCCTGTTTCTTCATAAGGATTTGATAGAGAATTCAAGAACTGATCACTTATGTTTCTTTGGACATTAACTTGTGTAGATCAATCACAAGACATCCTGGATTGGGGAAAGCGTTTTAACATTATCGTAGGCATTTGTCGAGGCCTTCTTTACCTTCACAGGGATTCTAGATTGAAGATAATCCACAGGGACCTCAAGCCCAGCAACATATTGCTGGACAATGACTGGAACCCCAAGATCTCAGACTTCGGCATGGCAAGAATATTCGGGGGCAACCGAGATCATATCAGCACCGTAAGAGTGGTAGGAACATAGTAAGTATAACTTCGTTCCACCAATTCCAGTTCGGTGACATGGTAACCGAATTAATTAATTGGTGTACAGTTTAAAAAGAGTTTGTCAAGTGTAATAACACTTTTCATATGATTTGGTTGGTCTTAGAGAAGTCTAAGTGATGCAATTTTCTTGCAGCGGATACATGGCTCCCGAGTATGCAATTGAAGGGAGTTTTTCTGAAAAGTCGGATGTTTTTAGCTTTGGAGTTTTGCTGCTAGAAATTGTGAGTGGGCGAAGGAACACGAGCTTCTACAATCACACGAGTTCCGCCAACCTTTTGGGACATGTAAGTTTGGGTGAATTTATGAGCTATTTAAGAACATTTTATAAGCTGTTATAAAGTGTTGTGTAAAATTTCCACTGAAAGTTGAACATAAAACATAAACAAACAGGCAATTTCTGTGACATGAAAATTTTCAGGTCTGGAAACTGTGGAATGAAGACAACATTGAAGCAACAATAGATGTAAGAATATGGAGTCGGAGCCACCGGGCCGAGGTGGTGAGATGCATACACATAGGGTTACTATGTGTGCAAGAACTTCCTAAAGACAGGCCATCCATTTCGGCTGTGGTCGGAATGCTTAGCAGCGACATCGTTGAGCTTCCGAGGCCTAAGCAGTCTGCATTTGCCTTCACCTCGAGCCGGACAGATACGAGTCATAGTTCTTCCCAGCAGAGCCAGAAGAGCAGTTGCTCCTTGAACAACGTTACTCTCTCCGTGGTCAATGGCCGCTGACACCCCATAAAGATTACTTTTTGTTCAAATCAAGTTTGATTAGTCCCAACTAATCAGATTACAATTTTTGTCACAATTGTTATGTGATTTATCACCTTTGTATACTACATCGACCATTCGTATTAACAAGTGTAGATTGTACCATTAGATATGTTTAGGCCCGATCAAAGTCAATTTGAATTAAAGAAATTTTCATATAGATCTGTACGTATATCCGCTAAGTCTTACAACTCTGTAAGTTCGACATTTGTTGAAATTGTATTACTACTATATTCATGTTTGGCACAGTATGAAATGATTTTTTTTTAAGTCTAGATTGTCTAAAACACATTAGAATTGATCTTAATTTATCAAATTATTGATGTAATCATATATGTAATTAGCATTTAAAAAAGATAACCTGCTGAATCAATTCTCGTTTAGAGGAAGAGGCTTTATTATTTTCTTTTCAATTAATTTCTTATCACACCTCTTGATATATGATTTATTTACACAAATTATTTATGTCTTTTTGTGTAATTACAGAACCACCCCTAACAGCGAAAAAATAGAAATAGTTTGTATAATGATATTAATGTTTTCAAGGGATATATATGTAATTTTCTTTAACAAAAAATAAGAATTACTCTAAATAAATAGATCATAGATAAAAAAATATTGATATAATTATTCCTTATTTACTTGTGTTAGAGTTAGTGGTTGGTATCATGATTCTTTCACCTCTTGAAGTGGCTTCATTCCTTCAAAGACTTTTAATTTTCATAGTCCAAGTTCATTATTTATAGACAATTATTCTCTCCATCTCAAAATTATATATACTATTTAATTAATCCAATAATTAACTTTTTTAAGTGTATGATGATGATGGGGTGAAATTAATAAACTTTTCAAATAAATTTAACAACTAATTCTCAAATTCTTTTCTAATGGAGTTTTATTTAAGAATACTGACATTTTTTTTCTTTGTTTTTGGTAAAAAAATAAAATAAAATTAGCGTACCTTCTAAAAATAAAACAATGTTGTTATTGATAAAGAACTAATTGTTTACCAGCTTACATGTACGGATGCTTTAGTTTTTAAAAAATAAAATTTAAATATATTTATTACTTTTATTTATATATCTATCCATGGTTTAAACTATTTATTAGTTTTATAATATCATGTTTAATTTAAACTTATTTAAAACACTTTATAAATTTATATATCTTATAAAATATTTTTTTAAAATTTATGAAAGGTTTTATTTTATTTGAAATATAACCTCTTGAAGTGTTTAAATAAATGAAACTATGGACTTTTAAAATATTGGTAATGATAATTTTGTTTCTTACCATTTAAAAACTCCTTAGTTTCTCTTGATGAACTTATACCCTCATTGCATCTTATTTTTAGGGTAAATTACATTAATATTTTTAAGGTTATGTCAAAATATACAAACACTTGTATCTTTTATAAAATTACAACTACATCCCATAAGGTTATACTTGTAATTGAAAGTTGAAACTACACTCGTTATTTAAAAACAAAACTTACACAAATACCTTTTAAGAGATCATTACATTTAACACACCTTAAGGGATGTAGCTATAATTTTACAAAAGTTATAGAATGTCTATAATGCTGGGCTTAATGCTCCATTGCATAGGCTATGATCATGCGGCTCTCAACATCAGATTTCTCTTACTTACTTCTCTTGGCTTATTACTTCCTACCCCCACTCATCATAGTGCTGCAAACAGCATTCAGATTCATCCCTCCGTGGCCACAAGAGCTCAGTAATATTCTTGGTTCCCAACAGCAACCATATACAAACAGATCATATTCTCCCTCATGATCATTATCCAAGCAACGACCCTGAATTTCTGCTTCTCTTCACTGTTATTACACTCTTTGCAAGATTTTCGACAGCGCAAGGCAACAAGAACACGACAAGAAACGCTTGCGACAGCTATGGCGTGTGTGGAGCCTGTGGTAGCTGCAACTCGGAGGATTCTCCAATCTGTGTTTGTCTACGAGGATTTGAACCGATGAACAAGCTGGAATGGAGTTCTGGAAACTGGACTAACGGGCGTGTGCGGAGAGTTCCGTTGAACTGTCAAGAAAGCATGAGCAATGGGAGCAGAAAAGATGGATTTTTGAAGATAGAGATGACCAAAGTTCCAGGATATGCTCATCGTTGGTAGGCCCATGAAGCCCAACCCACCACCTGATGGCCCAAGCCCCAATCCAGCCCACAATCATGACCCGACCCGGTCCCATTTAGAAGCCCCCAAAATTGATTCCTTCTTTATTTTATCAAGTCAGTAAAAGTCTTCTCTCTCTCTTCTTCATGACCACAGCGCCTCTCCCTCTTTCTCTGTATTTTTTCTTCATTTCCAAAGCTCCTCTCCCTCTTTCTCTGTATTTTTTCTTCATTACCAATAGCTTTGGAAATGATCACCACCGCTCAAATCTCCCTCATTCTCTTACATTTGGTATAAATTCCCCTTTGATCCAAGAAAAACAAATAAGAAAAAGAGAGCAAAAGGATGAGCAATTAACGAAGAAAATAGAGAGTTTTTGAGATGTGGGTCTTTTTGACTTGAGTCTTAATGGTATATGAATACATGCCTAATGAAATCTTTGACTTCTTTCTCTTTGGTCAGTTCAAGTTTTCTTCTGTTTAAGGATTTGATCGAGAATTCAAGAACTGATCAGTTACGTTTCTTTGGACATTAACCTGTGTAGATCAATCACAAGACATCCTGGACCGGGGAAAGCGTTTTAACATTATCATAGGCATTTGTCGAGGCCTTCTTTACCTTCACAGGGATTCTGGATTGAAGATAATCCATAGGGACCTCAAGCCCAGCAACATATTGCTGGATAATGACTGGATCCAAAGATCTCAGACTTCGGCATGCTTAGAATATTCGGGAGCAACCGATATCATATTGATGGGTATACATATATCATCCCTACAAAAAGACTGAAACGCCCTTCATTAAGGGCATTATGGTCATTTCCGCAATCAGGATCCGTGTGTTTCATAGCGGGCGGGTCGTAGAGGACCCGACCCGAGTCACATAGACTAACGGAAGACTCGGACAATGACGACCGTTCGATCAGAATGTGAATCAGCAAGATAAGGCCACGTGGCCCATTATTTGCCATACAACTGTGCACTATAAATAGACCCCGATACGCCATAAATGAGGTAACTGTTATGCATTAATTGAGATCGAACTTTGAGATCGCATACATTTCACTCGATCAACCTAACTTGAGCGTCGGAGGGTCATTGTCGGGAACGTGCCCGATGAGCTTCACGGTTCGTGTTTTATTCTCAGGGGATCCAAAATCTGTTTCGAAAGAATTAGTCGACCCGCAGTGAGATCGTCTCAGGAGCTCGAATAATTCGACCCGAATCACATATCAACAACGTAAGAACGTAAGAGTGGTTGGAAAATTGTAAGTATAAATTGCATTTCACCTAATGTGCAATTATGTCGTGGTAAAATCTTGATTTTATCCTTTAACAAAAAATCTCGACCAGATCAAACTTCGTTCAGCCAATTTTAATCCACGAGGGAATTATTTACTTGATGTACAATTTAAGGAGAGTACAACAACTGTAATAATACTTAGTCACATGATTTGATTTGATCCGTTCAAATCTGGTCTAGACAAGAACTTTACTCTATTATCAATACAATATTTGTCAAACAAAGTACATATTTTTATTACTCATTTATTACAGTCGAATAATTTTTTTATTACCAAAACATAATTATAAGTGTAATGATACATCTCATCACATTGATTATCATGCGAAAATGTAGAAGGATAGTTTGATTAAAAAAAATTATTTACAAAAAATAGATTTTATCATGAATATTCGATTCTATTTAAGAAATGTTGTGTATATCATTTTCTAAATAAAAAGAATTATAAAATTTTTATGCACACAATGTGGTCTGTGTAAATCGAAATATAAAATTCAATAAAATTTGAAAGGCAAGAAAATAAGCGTTCACTTGTAATAGTTTGAATGGCAAGAAAATAGTTTGGAGTAGGAAAGAGAAAAATCGGAATGATAAGGAAAGGACTGACATAACGAACTTAACATCTGGGCCCCTTAGAAGCGATTCTATTGGCTGAGCCACGCATTTCCTTCTTACATTCCTACCTCACCAAGAGACAACTACAGTCCAAATATTTAATAGGTGCATTCACACACACACACACGTTTTTGTGTGTGTTTTATCCTCCCAATTTGACCCCATTACAAAACCTCCCAAAACTCGGAAATCGAAGCCATTGATATTAAAAAAGGTGGGGAAGAAAACAAACTATTCAAGAGGGGTTTGCCATTCACATCTAGAAAAAGCATTTCTTGACTTATTTATTGGTTTCATCTCCTTCATCTTCTTCATTGACCGGACAAAAGAGCACTCTTTGAGTTGAAAGGAAACCTCTCATTGGCCCATAATGTTTTTCTTGAAGAAAATTCTTATTTTCTTGTCTGTTTTCACGCTTGCCCTTTGCGAAGAAGCTTTGGAGTCTGACCCCTTCCCCAAGCCTTTGATCGTTGAAATTAATGAAGCCCAGTTGAAAGAATGGCCTGTCGAAGAAGAAGAAGTCCAGTTACAGTGTACGAGTTGGAGGGTTGCTGTGGAGGCCAATAATTTAAGCCCATGGGAGAAAATTCCAGAAGAGTGTGCTGATTATGTGAAGGAGTATATGATTGGAAAGGGATATGAACTTGATCTTCAAAGGGTTTCAAATGAGGCAAAAGCATTTGCAAGAAGTGTATATTTGAGTGGGGATGGAAAAAGTGCTTGGATATTTGATGTGGATGAGACTCTGCTCTCCAATCTTCCCTATTATGCGGACCATGGTTTTGGGTATTAAATTCTTCCTATTTTTTTTTTTAAATTTAGACTTAAAATCTTGGCTTAATTTTTTTTTTGATCCCGTAAATAAAGTCATCTGATATTTTCGTTCTTTTTCTGAGTTTACCATTCTCAACGTGATATTTTAAAATCAGTGTTTTTATTCATATTGATCCATTTCTACAGCATTTTTATCCTTTTTACAATCTAAGGTAGCATTTTGGACCAACATCTATTTAACTTTTGCGATTTCATTTCTTTTTTCGTCGGAGTTCACCCTTCTCGTCGGTGGGTGAACTTCCGCTAACGAAAGAATTGAAATTGCAAAAATTGAAAAGTTGCAGTACCAAAATGCTACCCTAAAAAGTTAAACGACGAAAATGCTAAATGTCCTAAGTTATGCCACAAAAAATGCATTCAATCCTAAAATCTTACTGCCATTCTTTGGCCTTTCTTCAGTTTATTGTTCTTTGTGATATGAATAATTGTTGCAATGATTTGGGGAGTCTAAACTGTTGCTTTTCTTGGTCATTTGTAGCTTGGAAGTTTTTGATAGCACAAAATTTGGTCAATGGGTCGAGATGGGAATAGCACCTGCTATAGAGTCCAGTTTGGAACTTTATGAAGAGGTCTTGAGCTTGGGATTCAAGGTTATCTTGTTGACTGGTCGAAGTGAAAGGCACCGAAGTATTACCGTCGAGAATTTGTTCCAAGCTGGATTTCGGGAATGGGACAAGCTCTTACTCAGGTAATTTTGCAACATATGTATGGTGGGATGGCTTTGTCCTTCACTTTTATTGATCAACATGTTTAACTCTGTCTTATTTAGTTAAAGGTTGCAAGTGTGAAGCGAATGCTTAGATCTTGTAATAAAGTGTGAATGTGCCAGTGTGATTTTAGACAGGTCTTTTTATGAACTAGAAAATTTCCCTAGCATTGCAGATGTTGATATCAAGGTCAAATTAAAGAACTAGTGAAATGGCGGTGGTAAATGAGCGAACAACCTTAAACTCTGCTAAACCTGCAATAGCACTGGTTGATTTGTCTTTGATAGAGACAGCAATATATGTGTGCTTTCTTTGCTTCTCCCCCATATTTTTATCTAAATTACATGTCCTTTTGCTCACTCATTTGGTAGACAAATGCTATAGCGATGATTTGTGTATAATATCTTCTTGACGTGCAGTTATTACAGTAATGTCAAAAATAGTTTTCAACATCAGAAGCTTTCACTATGACTCTGAGTTGTACTCAGACTGTGTCTTGTCATAGTAAGGATCATGGTTTTTGAATGTGCAAAAATGCCGTTCGATATATGCAACTTATGTTCGCATCAAATTCTGCTGCAAGTATGAGTAGGCAGAGGTTATTGAGACATCCTCTACTTCTTAGCTAATAACAGTCATTGTGCTGAATTTATAAACTTTAGGTTATAAAATACTTATATGTAACATCGCATGTGCATTGTCAATTCAGATGATTGCAACCATCAGGTGGATGACATCTCATGTTGTCAACTTTCGTGGTTCTTGGTGTCCCAAATGAATGTTGTTTCATGTTGCATGATATATGTCTTCAACAAAGCAATAGTGTCCATAAAAGTTGGCTATATCCGGACAAATAAATATTTGTATCCATTACGAAAACTTTTGCTCGTTTACTTGGTTGGTAATAAGTATAACCGCAAATGTATTTGCTACATGGGATGCCTTCTGTCTGTCCAAAAATCGTACGTTGATTGAATTTTTGTCTTTGCAGGTCCTCGGAGGATCATGAAAAGACAGCAACGATATACAAGTCAGAGAAAAGGAACGAGCTCGTAGAACAGGGATATCAAATTCTGGGCAATTCTGGAGATCAGTGGAGTGATTTACTAGGCTCTTCTATGTCTATACGTTCATTTAAGCTTCCGAATCCCATGTATTACATATCCTAACCAGGTTTCTCCACATTGAAGCATCACCTTCAGGTGTTGTTGTATTGATCATGTAATTCATTTGTTGTATGATTGATCACTTTTATCGAACTGTATGTTGCTAACACAGATACTGGTGATGAACTCCTGTCTTATTAATTTAAGATGGCCTAATTTGATATGAACTAAGATTTTCTAGTTATCAAAATCAGACATGCATGAGGTTGCAATAATTGGTACAGCTTGAAAGACAAATTAGGGTTGGCTGTCTGTGTTAAAAATGGAAAAAAACATGAGGGTTCTTTTGAGTTCGGAATGGGAACTTTGCTTGTGGCCATGTTGTACAAAATACAGAGCAATGACAAAAAATAATTCAAGATTGATAAATGCTTCCAAAAACTCAACATTAGATCATAACATTTTTAATGTTTTCTCATGAAACTTTAGAAAAAAAATAGAATAATAAATTGTTGGAGATGGGAATATAATGTGTTTTGGTGCATGTGCTTTTCATCAACTACCAAAATCATTCTACTTAGTTTGAAATGATATCATTGGACAAAGGGGTCAAGCATCCATTCATTACTTTTATAATTCACTTAAATAATATATTAATTATTTAATTCTCTGTAATTAAAATACATTTTGGTGTTTTTCACCAATTTTGATTTTTTCTCTATACGTCGTTATATATATATATATATATATGCTATTATGTATCGACTATGATATTGAGAAAATTATTCAAATTTATTACACATCTAAAAATAAATAAATAAATAAAATATTGCGAAGCTATCCATATGCATGGATGAATTATGGACCATAAATTGGCAATCACCTTTCTCCCAATAAAAATCATCACCATATGCGGAAGTGGTCCCTTTTATTTGATTGTCCTAAGGTAAAATTAAGAAGGGATCAATATTATTATTACATGAATCAACAATTACTATTAAAATAGATCAACATTCACATATTAATAAAATTCAAATTCACAGCCTCATAATTATAGGACCTCAATTCATTATCTAACTATACGCTCATTAGCTTTTATGCTTATCTTTCTCATTTTAAAGAAAAGAACTACGAATTAAATGAATTCGAACACATTATCATAAATTAATGGTTAAATTTCATAAATACTTTTTACATATGAGTCACTTGATAAAATTCACATTACCTATATATATATATATATATTTAGAAAATATATTTTATTAAAGTAATGTGCATATATAAAGTATAATATAACTTTTAATTGAAAATCTGAATTGAAATAATAGCAACTTGGTTGAGGGAAATAACAACCAATTACTATGATTATCAATAATTAAAGCACCTAACTTTTTGGATGGTAAGTTATCAAGGCCCCTAACTACCATCTACAAAAGTAAGATTTGACAAATCATGAGTAACTAGAGAGCTAGGGGCACTTGCTTTTTGCAAAATTTACAATTTAGTTTTTATATTCAAATAAATTTTTTTTTCTATTTTTTTTAAAAAAAATAGATTATAAGTTAATTGTATTATTTAATATATCATGTTAAAATTATATAAGATGTGAATAATTTCGTTGCTGAATCTAATTTATCAAAATGCGGAATACAGAATCATTTTTGTAGGCGTGATTTCATCGTAGCGTTATTTTTAAATTTTAAAATTAAAATATTGCTTAATTTACGTTCATAGTATTGTGTGCTTCATTTGGTTGGATGTGAATTTAATTTAAAGTTATTACTATAATTTGTCAGCCTTTAAATTTGATATATAAAAGATCATTTAAATTGGGAAAAGAAAATGGTAATAAAAATTGGACCATTTTTGGTGGTCCAGTTACAAAAGAAAATGGATGGTCCAATTGAAAGGTGAGTATATAAGTTGTTTGTACACTAATCTCAACATCTTTTTCAAAGTGGGGTAGGAAAGGGGATTCAATTGATGAGGGATAAAAGTATCTTTCTTGATATTTGAGATATTAATTTAATATATGTTTGGTTGGATATGCCAAATTATAAGCAAAAGGAAGAAGAAATGAAAAAACATAAAATTGTTTTCTAAAAAATAATATGATATGGTGTCATTAATTCTCTGTAATTATCTTAAAGAATAAAAAGAAAATAAGAATGCCAAAGTTTTATTTTTTTTTTAATTATTTCAATGTTAGAATTGCACAATGTTGTTGTTTGTCATTTTTATTTTTATTTTATTATTATTATTATTTTGATAGAATGAGGATGTTCTTGAAGGTTGATTGAGAGTTTCTTTATTCATAAATGATAGTATAAGAATGTAATAACAGGCTAACAGCCAAACCCATTTCATATTCATCCACTCACCTGCCAAATTTTCTGTTCTCTCTGCATCTCTCGCTCTCTCTCTCTCACACACACACACTGGAAACTTGTCTGCAGCTCAGTTTCTAGAATCACTTTTGCAGTTCTAACAGAATTAATCCGCAGATTTTCTATGAATTGCAATGGGAGTTTCACGTACTTCAAAGAAAGCGTTCGGTTCATGGCTTCTTCTCCTATTATTGTAAAACAATTTCATTTGATCACATTTCCTCTCATTTTCACATTCTGAGTTCATATCCCACCACCATTTTCAGATCTTGGCCTCTTCTTGTTTTTCCAAGAAAACCCGTAAAGCTTCAATCTTTATCCCGACAAAAAGACTCCAAGAATCACTGCTTTGATAAAGAATGAGGCACAGACATAAACTCATGCTAATCATAGGGCTCACCTCAGTAACAGTCCTAACAATTCTTTTATTCACAGTTTTTTGTTGTAGAAGAAGAAAAGCTGAACATGGTTCCAGAGATGTAGAATCAGCGTTTGAGTGTAAAGAAGGAGATGGGCGTGTTAACACTGAGGATTTAATCAAGTTTCATGGGGGTGAAGATCTAACTGTAGAGGAAATTCTGGATGCCCCTGGTGAAGTTATAGGAAAATCTAGCTATGGGACTCTGTACAGGGCTAGTTTAGTAAATTCAGATTCACTTGCATTGTTGAGATTCTTGAGGCCTACTTGTACCTTGAGGATAAAAGAGGTGGTGCCCATTCTTGAGTTGCTCGGCTCTGTAAGGCATCCAAATTTGGTGCCTTTGTATGCATTTTATGCAGGGCCTAGAGGGGAGAAGCTCATGGTTCATCCATTTTATGGACCTGGAAATTTAGCTCAGTT
Source organism: Sesamum indicum (assembly GCF_026168435.1). Classification (NCBI taxonomy): domain Eukaryota; kingdom Viridiplantae; phylum Streptophyta; class Magnoliopsida; order Lamiales; family Pedaliaceae; genus Sesamum; species Sesamum indicum. The sequence goes on along the minus strand of NC_142663.1, from coordinate 14,383,097 downwards.
CATCAAAGGTAAGGTTCTTCTTGGCTTCAGTTTGGTTGAAAAGATAATTTCTGTTTTATATAAGCTCTCTTGCTGATGTTAGGAAATATGAGTTCAATGTGGAACCAGATATGAATGTCCTTGTAATGGAGTTTACCATTTCTTTAAGAAAACCTTTCTTTACATGGTTTCGTGTTACTTTTGTCCTGGTGCATAAATTTACTGCAAGTGAAGATGACAATGTTGTGCTTCGTTTACGGTTAAGATTTTGATGCCATTCCAATCTTAAACTCTATGTCGTAATTCAGTTTTTCAAGATTTTAGCTTGGTCGAGAGATCTGATACCCTTTCTAATTTGTCTTATGATATCTTTATTGACCTTTGTTAATAATGGATCTCCTAATATACTGTGACAGCTCTCACTGTTTTAACATAAAAATGTGATATTTGTCTTGTTATGGGTTTAAATTTTACCTTCTTCAGTTGGAATTTTCACATTTTTGGTTTGGGATTCTGTTTGCTTGTCATTTCCTGTTGAATAACAAACTCTAGCTTCCAACTGTGAATTTGGCACGCGTAAAATGTGCAACAATACAATCTAAACTGATTCGGACAATGGTGTGTTTGTTGCTCAGATGGTAAAGCTGAGGCCCATAAATGGCCTGTCATATATAGGATCTCCATACGTATTGCTAGAGGAGTTCGGCATCTTCATACAGCTTTTGAGAAGCCCATAATACATGGAAACCTCAAGTCGAAGAATATATTTTTGGATCACCATCTCAATCCATATATCTCAGATTTTGGCTTAAATCTTCTATTGAATCCAACCGCAGGGCAGCAAATGCTTGAGTCGTCTGCCTCTCAGGGCTATAGAGCCCCTGAGTTGATGAAAATGAAAGATGCTAGCAAAGAGAGTGATATATACAGCCTGGGGGTAATCTTTCTTGAATTACTGACTGGAAAGTTAGCGATTGATGAGAATTCCACTCCAGATCAAGATTTTTGTTTGCCAAGTGCCCTCAGAAATGCTGTTCTGGATGACACGATGGTGGATTTGTATCATCCAGATATTCTTCTTGGCTTAAGCAATGATCAGAGAATAGTCACTGAAGATCGTGTTTTCAGATTTTTCCAGCTCGCAATGGCTTGTTGTTCTCCCACACGTCTCCTTCGGCCTCACATAAATCAAATCCTTGAAAAGCTTCAAGGAATTGGAAAGTAAGAACGGTGATTATGACGAAAATTAGTGGGCCCACTCATAAAAGTTTTATCCAAGTGTCATTGTTTCTACCGCTGTTTACATGATCAGAAAGTGACTTGGACTGATTTTAGCATGCGGGCTGCGGGAAGGAACACTTGTTACAGCAAATCAAGATTGGAAGATTTGTCTAACTGACATCAAAGTTGAGTATCAATGGCAACTGTTCTTAAAGAACGGTTAATCTTGTATCAAGTCATCTGTAGAAAAAGATATCGTGATCTTTCTCTTAGCACCCTCTCTGTTGTGCTTAGAAATGATCGTTTTATTTGACAAACGAGAGAAGAATGAAACAAGGTCCAAATTACATGGAAATGGGATTCTTACCAGGATCTTAAAGTAGTAATTGTGCTGGTTTTAGAATGATTGCACGGAAAAAAAACAGACTAGCTGAATAACTCTCAATGTTGCCCGAATTCTATTCAAAATCGGGAAAATCTTTGAGGACATTGATGTTTTGTTAGTGAATGAGAGTTTCTGCAGAGGTTTATTCCCAGTTGTGAGACCAGCTCAAGACAATCACTTTCCGCAATATGAAGTAGTGCTTGGACTTACTGTATAGAATCTATAGGTACAAGTATCACTTTCTAATGTATAAAGTAGAGCTTTTTCTCTCCCATATCCAACCAAAATCAAGAAAATTTCCAGTGTCTTAATCTCTTGTCTGTTTCGGAGATGAATAATTGTAGCCAGTTAATCCAGTGGGGGTGGGTTCTGATGGGGAGCAGTGTGACTTATAATATTGATTCCATTCATCTATTGAAAATTGTTTGGAACACCTCAACCCCCCAGAATTCCACCATTTAAAGAACCAAGGGAATTAAATTAGTTCAAATATTACAAAAGAAAGTCCTTCATCCATTTCCATTCTATTGTCAGAATATAAGTTTGAAAAAGAAGAGAGGTGTCTTCATTTCTTGCGTAAATTGAAAGCCTCTTCAAATATATTTTGGGGCATTGCAACTTCCTTTATTCAACAATGTGAAGACAACTTACATGCACTGAAAAATCCATCATTCAGTAGGATCGTGTCAAAATCTCATGGCAAAAACAAGAACATCCTCAATCTCCGGTTAGTTATTGCCTAAATCTTTGTTTAACCTTCTGATATAAATTCCAGCAGCCGGGATGGATAAGAATCATATACAACATATCCAGAATGCTAGACCTGCAGCTTCACTCTGCTGCCATCTCCGGAATGACTGTATAAACTTCCACATCAGCCATGTCAGGGCTCCTCACTGAGTACTGAAAAGTCCAACCATGGCATGCACCTGCATGGACACCATTCTTATTGACTGCAAAAATGGCTCCAACAAAATCAGGGTATTTCCTTGCGATTCTTGCAATGGCATCCTGGGCAGCAAGCTTAGGTTCCATGCCTAACCTCATACTCTCAATGACTTGATAGCTAAAAATAAAGCAAAGAACAAATCTTAGCTGCAGCATGACATGGGAAGCATTGTAGCTCAAGCATCATATGAGTGTTACGAATTTGGTCCAGGAATGGACATTAAAATGCATTTAAGATTTATGGAAATATTTTCCAAATTATCAGCAGTCTGAAGATTGCAACTAAACATAGAATAGTTTCCACTATATACCAAGGAAGAAAGCGCATCATGATATCACCATCCCCAGTAGCCCCACAAGCTCCAACATCAGTGTCAGCATATGCAGAAGATCCGGCAATAGGTCCATCACCGACCCTGCAGCCCAAAAGAAGTTCTATAATCTATAACACATAGAATTTCAGTAAGGTAAGATGCTGACCATGTTTGTGCAATTGAAGTTTATTCACATAGGATCAGGATTGACATCCTAAATTTGATTTTATCCTTGCCACCCACTAAGTGGGTTTTCCAATGGTAAAATCTTTTGAAGATGAACAACAGAAATCTCAAAAGGTCCTATTCAATGCATTCAATTCTTTCTCCTTTTTTTCCCCTTTTACATGACAATGACATTATTATCTTTTCTAGTGTTGCTTTGACTGACTCTTGTTACTTTTTTACCAGAATGATGTTGAAGACTCACGCATGTGGAGCTATTCAAATTGTTGAGATCTCCAAACATACACCTCGCTCGAAGAAATGTGTGGTACAAGATACATGGTTTATTGCACAATATGACCAAGTTGACCAGGGCTTAACCTTGTTTCTCCCAAAACTAACCTTCTATTATATTAGGTATATTACACAATGATGACATTGTCAATTCTGCCATATTAGGTCATTTAAATAGTGGAAAGATGTACATTTGGCTTTAAGTAGGGAGTCAAGATGAAACAAAAGAAGCTTGATACCTTTACTTTGCGAGCATTAATTTTCATTCTTCCATCTTTTTGTCATTTTCAGGAATTCATGATTTCTTGTGTAGGTTAACCATGATTCTGTTTCCTCATTCTTTTGAAATATGTGAATAACATTTAAAGAACAGTCCACAAGTCTTCTAAATCAGATGAGTCCGCAGTGAAACGTTCTTACAGATGATGAAGATACTGACGATATTGACGACATAAAAGATCACGATCGCAAAGTTAAACTTGTTCATGACATAAAACAGACACTATTATTACCTGCCCGGAATCTTAAAAGTAGCCCCGTTGGTAGACGTACCAACAGCTATATGTCCCAACTGAAAAAACCATATATAGAAATGATTATATCTATTGCAAATGCATCAATGAATGGAATTTTAGAGGGAAAAGCAGCTTACTTTGTCAATAACAGCCAAGGATATTGTATCGTGGCTATGGAGATTAAAAAGGGACGACCCAGACTCATCAAAGCCAGTCGTCTTCGGGTTCAAGCATATTCCCCCACCAAGGTTATTACTACTCTCTGGACGGTAAGGACCACAATCATCAATCGGCATAACGTTTTTCCTAAAATTGGGCTGGCACTTATTCTTTTTCCAATTTTTCCACTTCTCTATAGAATCTTCAGAACTTAAGTTTTTGGGGCCTGGAAGACCCATAGAAATGGCAAATATTGATGCTTGCTCTCCAACAAGCATAGTGTGTTTAGTATGCTGCATTACTAATCTTGCAGCTTTGATGCCATCGCTCACATACCTCATCGCTGCAACAGCTCCAACCTCCATTGTTACCTATGCATGTCTTAGCAGATGCCAAGAATAAACCATCAATACTTCACTTTTTGTAGCATTGTCCAACAAGAATACATTCAACAATAAGGATTGCTGCCAAATTACCATACCCCATTCATGATCATAGCATCAATTGTTGTTTCTCCATTCTCATCCGGGCTTCCTCCAGGACCAACTGTCCATCAAAAAGTATCATCTCTTTTGCATTTGACCATGGAGGTATACATAATTATCTTACATGTTGTCTCAGATGTGGTTACCAACAAAATCCAGAGAATGGACTGAGAATGCATTCAGTAACCAAGCTACAAAGTGATCTAATAAATATATTTTATCTTAGATAAGATTTTGATAACTTCAGAAAACTTAAAAATTATTCTTTTGGATTTTCCAAATGACGACTTCTGTTATCCATGTGATCAACAACAAAAAGTGACTGCTGGTCATACCCAAGCAAGATCTGTTATGAAGACTAATGTTTCATTTTTCCTACATCCTAACCTTATAAGTTGAAACAGAGCAATAGACTGAATAGGCAAATTTCTCATTCCAACTTTTCCAATTCTACCAATTCACAAATTGCTTGGGGTTTGGCATTTCAGGTAATCCCTATTCCAAATGGAGGCCAGCATTCACTTTAACGAGTTATAAAAACATGTAAAGCAAGTGCAACCATTTGAAATACCCAAAACACACAATGTTACATAACCGGATCCCAACCTGTACCATCGCATCTCAGTTCCTCACAAGCAGAACAACCTTCTACAACTGCATCCACGGCGGAAAGTCCACCATCAACAGCTCTCCATGCTGCTCTGACAGCTTCCAGGAAGGGCCAGGTGCTGACAACTAAAGGGAATTTCCTAGCACCCCTAACCCCATCTCCAAATGCCTAATTGAAGAAAGATATCAACAGGCAATTAGTAAAAAGGAGCAACAAAAAGATAATGCTACCAAAATAAAGATCAAACTTTTCTATAGTTACAGAATATGAAAAAACAAGAAAAAATTCGCTCTTTTATAAATGTACCAAACCTCCACTACTTTTTCGTTTGCCATTTTTCATTCCCCCACCATCACCGTCCCCATTGTTTCATATTCCCATATCTCACTTCACTTCAAATACCATTAATAACCCCATCGAAATCCGACCGTATCCCAACATCAAATATTCAAAAATACAAAGAAATTACGAAAGCCCAGAAGAAAACTCGCAACCCCAGAGGCTTACAAGCAAACAAATGCATTATAACAGTAAAATCACCAAAAGAATATATACAGACAAGCAATCAGAAAAGATCATTGACAAAGATTACCGCGGAGAACAGAGTCACGAAGAAAAAAAGAGCGACGCCAAGTTTATCGAAGTTGGCAGACATCACTGAGAGGGTACTCTTCTGCCTACAGTGGGTTCAGTGCGGTTCCTCGTTCCTGGGAACTGGGGCCTGTTATGATACGTCGATACTTTCGAATTTTTAGCATTTTACCCCCTGTGAATTCAATAATAGTAAGTTGATCCCCAAACATTACCACTCCTACGCAAATTGGCCCCTATTTGAATTTCTTGACTTTTGCAACACACATTGTTCTTGTCACTTAATTATGTGCAGTATGTGGATTCAGAATATGAAGAATAAAAATCCTATTAATAATTTTGGTTTAAATGCGACAAACTCTCTTGTAAAAATAATAATAGGCCAAAAAATTCCATTGACCAATAAAAAAGAGCAAATCCTACTAAACTTCAATTTAAATAATATATCAATGAGCTTTTTCTAAAAGTTCAAGAATCGTGTGGTCATTCTTTTGATAATGAAGATTTTATTAGTTTCTTGTTTGTAAAATAAAATTCAGACTATATTCTTGCATCCAGATTAAATTTCAATTTGAGTTAAGTGTCTACCAACGTTTGAATTCCCCAATCATATATTCTTTCAGATTGGATAAATTTGAAAATTTATCTAATTTATTACCCACGTCTTATCCCGAATAAATTAATTTTTTTTCAATGTTCTCATTCAATGATAAAAAATAAATTGACCCAAGAACAGGTGTTTCATTACAAAGAAAAGCTTAGTACTAAAATTCTTCACAAAGCAGTCTCTTAATGCTGCTATAACTGCAGGAGACAATTAACTTCCATGTTGCATGCAATGAAAGCAAGCAGAGTTTACAGGGGAATACAGTGTTCACAACAATGTCTCACTACTGAAAAAAAGCAAAGAGGATTTCTATATACATGTTGTGTTGGCCATAGTTCACTACAAAGAATCTGTGCAGTATATGGTACTGTCATGAATCATCTCCAGACAGTTTCATTTGCGTCTGTGAACACCGCATTGTGATGCTCGATCAAGCACTGAATAACTTCAATAGAGCAAAAGTCCAGCGGCGTCGCATCATCAAGAGGGATGGAAGAGGATGCATCAAGACTTTCACCGTCTTCTGCAAGCAGATAATAAACAGAATTAAAATTATATACATGCATCAAGAGTTTCATCACCTTCTGCAAACAGCAGGGTTCATGGGAGTGAATATGTTAAAATCCTGGCAGCCTAATTAGTTAAGCTGCATTTTAGCAAACCAGGGCAAGCTACAGTCATTTTCTTTTTCTGTTCCTTCAATCTAATGAAAACCAGCACGATGGGGAAACATAATACTGCTCGTCTAATCATCAGGAGTAGAAGGTTACAGAATCTTATGTAATTCAAAACCAGCAATATGTTATAACACATGTACAACCTAGTATCAGCTATTCCTGTAGTTTCCATTTTCTTAAGGAGCCTATTCCAATCCACTAAACATAATCCAACTTTACACCATAAGCAATATTCAATAGATCCACGTCAGGTGGAGCATCACAAGCACACCCCGACTTCAGAACCCAGTGTTCTTATTGCAGTATGGCAGACTCCTGATGGCTGTGAGACATTGGGAATCTAAAGATGCCTTCTATAGGTCAAAATGTCGGAGCACACATGTATAGAGAAACCAAGGACAACACAGTGAATAAGAAAGTTTTTGCGCAAAATAAAAGTTGGCTACTGGGGGCAAAGGAAGGCATTCCACAAGGTTTTGCTTTGTCAAAGGGAGGGGAAAAAATCTACAATGAGTAAATCTGTTGAAAGAAGTCGTAATCTTGCAAATTTCCCCTCCTTATTGGCAGCAGCTAGTTAGCCACTACTATATTCCTGACAGATTTGTTTCTGCCTTTTACTAGTCCTTGTTGCAGGAGCCACCACTAGAATCTTAAAGTTCTTGATCCATCATGGACTTTGTAATACCAGGATGAAGAGGTCACATTTTGAAGGAGTGATTGATTCTGATGCCTCGTTCTCATGAAATAAAAATGAGAAAGGAACCAACTTATAAGTATTGGCTAAAGAACTCATCCATTGGACATCATTTGGCAAACAGCAAATTATAGGTTTGGAGGCACTTCCTGTCCAAAGGGCTTGCAGGACTCAGATGTAACAAATGGTATGAGCGATTAAAGTCATACTATTAGCATGTGAAGCATAGCTGAATCTGTACTTAGAATGACCTTGATTTTTCAAGGAAAGGACGCCAAACGTCCAATGAAGGTTATCATGGTTTCAACATGGATTTTACAACATTGTGTTTGGATTAATGGATTCGAGGGTAGGGATTTCAAATCCTAATAACAAAATTCTTTGAATTGTTTGGGTAATTCCACATTAGAAATAATTTCAAACCTTTTCTACTCTCTTTCTAAACTATATTTTGTGAAATATTAATGGATTTCAAATTCTTCTGATATGGAGTCATTTGAAACTTTTTTCCTAAATTATCCCTTCAAATTAATTTTTTTCCAGTAAATATTGTTTGGCTAAACTTATTTAAAAAATCTTATATGCTCATGCATCTTTTAAGCTCTTAAAACAGCTTATCAGACATAGAAGCTTATAAGATGTTCTAAAGAAAATAGTGATGGTATTTTTGTGTCTTGAATAGTCAAAAGATCTCCAAAAATATTTGGATTAAGATTACTTTTTTTAAGAGCTTATATGCTCCTAATATTTTATTTTAGGATCTAAAACTCTTTAGAAAAAAAGTTGCCAGACAGATTAACGGAAAGATGTTTTTAGAGATTTCAGCTATCCAGTCTAGATAAACTTGGATCCTCAGAATGCATATGCCAAAATGTTTAAAAATTGTTGCTTGCTTCATTTATGTGTCAAGTTTAATGCAAGGCCTTCATCTTCTAAACAACAAACTATGTAAACAACTGGTTCGAAATAGCATTTATGCAGTTTATAAGCTCTCTTTAGCATGTAACTAAAATTTTCCCTCAAATATAACCAAACTTATGCATAATATAGCCTAAGTTGAAAACTCCAGAAACAAGAATATTCATTACCATCTTAACCTAAAGATCAAATATTGTTTAAGATACATGCTTTTCCACCGGGAACTAGCAAAAACCAAATGGTTAAGTTTTCAAGTCCCATTAAACATAAAAACTAAGTTAAAATCCTACACGATAAATTACACTGCGTGAAGTAGTTCTCTCAAATGCTTTTCATAATAATCACTCTGATCCAACACCTTGACTGGTGCAATTCTTGAAGAACTGTTATGTTATTCCCTAGTTTCTTCCAATTATTCAGTGAGCAAAGTTGTTCATTGCTACTAATCAGAAATAAAAGTTGGTATACTCTTCACCAGCTAAATTTCTGTGGACGCTCAAGTCTTTGCATCTACTGACATGTGACAGTAAGATATGCCGCAAAAATAACATAGAAGCAAAGCAAAGGGTAGTGCCTCAAGTACTGGATAATGTGAGACGAAAAGATCACCTGCAAGCATGTCCCACGCACTGTAGTTGGAGGTTGAATCTAAGTTGGCTTTAGAGTCAAGTTTTGATGGATGATTCCAGTAGTGTTTATAATGCTCAGGTCTCTGGCCTTTCTGCCATATAATGATAGGGGCCATTTCCATGGCAAGGCTTCGAGCATCCATCTGCAACATGTTTGCAACATCTAAGCATTCTAATAATAAATAATTCAGTCAATAACTTGATTTCATCTGGCCTCTATATGATAGGTCATTAAATCATCAAATGACTAAATTGAACACTTATTTTTCCTTCTGACTACGAATATTTTTGTTGTTCGAATGAAAGGTCAATGCTGTTACATCTGCAACATAAGTTGCTGCATCCTCATGCCTAACCAGAATGACCAGAGGACTTTTTCTAAACAAGCAAGTGACCAAATCTACTATTATTATTTGCCTATTATGATCTAACAAACTCACTAGTCTCTTTGCCTATAATTATAAATGTTCACTGAATGAGTAAATCAAAAAATGTCAAAATGCTATATTGTTATACATCCAAACCACAAAAAACGATCAAATCCATGCAAACCTAGAAGATGAAAACATAGCATCACTAAAGTTGAGTCACTTGGCAAGCACATGGGGGCACTAAACATGGCTAGACACCAAATTAAGGAGACAAAATAACCCCATGTGGCATGCGGGCACATACACAAAGATATGCATCTACCTTGTTAAGTGGAGATTTCTGACTAACACGAAGTAGAAGAGCCGTAACTAGTTCCAATGTCATATAGTTAACAGTTGGAAGCTTCTTGAGAATATTTCTCATTACATGTATGCTTGAGCGAGCATTCCTGATTTCATTGTACAGCTCAAAGGTGGTTAATGGCCCAGGAAGGCTTGCAATGTAACACTTGATCAGAGCTGCAACATCAATTGATTTTACACCCTCTGGTAGTGATGCATTTGGATCTGGAGATGCAATAACAAGATAGAAAGAATAAGTGGAGAGTTTGCCCATTAAACAGGACCCTCTTAAATTTGAATATTTTTAGTGAATACCATTATTATACATTGATACCAACTGCCGAAGAATCTTCTCGTCTCCTTTGGCCTTGAACAATTCCTGGGTGTTCAAGCCTAGATCACCAAAAAGGTAAAGTTTATTATCAATCTATGATATAGACCAAACAGTCCGTTCATTATCATTACTTCCATGTATTACCTGATAATATAAGATAATCTGCACATTTGATCAATATGTTTGGAATTGGCAAGGTGGACTGCTGGCGCTGGACCGTAAACTCAATTGGAACACCAAATACTGCCAGAAACAAGTAAGAAAAGTTATTACCTTGTAGTATTCAAGCCAGGATGTAATTATACCACACAAGGAGCCGGATCTAACTTATTCTTGACACAAGTAGCTTCAGTAATATAGGTATTAAGAATTATTTGAGATCATTTAAAATGTCAATAAAAACTTCTTTTGATCCAAAAAGAACCTCATATATGACCAGTATACAAGCCAAACAAAATGAGTCCAAAAATCCTTTTTGTCACGAAAACTTTTAAAGTGTTTCCAAGTTGGTCACTCTTCAATGACCAAGTGAGTTTTAAACACATCAGTAACAGAAAACACCAAATCCAAATTGACTTTACATGGCACTCCTTGTAAACTAAATGATCCACAAAATGAAATATCCTACCATCTGTACTTGCAACTCCCTGCAGAAATGGTAAAACGAAAATATTCGTAAGCTTCTGCTTCCAGGACGTAAAAGGGAAAAAAGAAATATTTCCAAATTCATGTAACCTTTTGCCATCTCTCGATGTCCGTCAGAAGAGTCTTGCTTTTTTGTGCAGTCTTCTTGGCCACCTGTACAATCAATTTAGGGGTCAAAGTGATAACATCACCTTAAGAGAATCTTAGTCTTGCCATACTTAGCATATTTCAAGTAAGTTCCTGTAGCATGGGTGTGTATATCTAACTTGAGTTTGTTCTTCTATTCATTTGGACATAAACAACAAATTCATAAATTTTTACTACCCTTCATTATGTAAACATCGGCACCATGTCTGACTTTCCACTCTCAAAAGAAACAGAAAAAATGACACTGCACATATTGTTTGTTGCAACTTATACGAAGTGTTCTTCATCAGCATATTAGGAAATAATTTAACTATCTTGACGGCCAGACAAATCAAGCAGACAAGACCCTTGTATATTCACATTAAAGAATATTATATGAGTAGGTAGCATTTAATCCAACAGAAACCAAATTTTCAATCAATGCGACTACATAGTCAAAGGCTATATACAAAAAGCCAGACATTTTCTAGGGAAAATCCGAATCTTAATACAATTGCTAAGTACCCTTGATTTATTCAAATCATAATTACCAACACTGAAAACTTGAAAAAAGTCACAGAACCTAAATAATTTAGCTTTTCCAACCCTTATAATTATAGTTATAATCAGTTTGTGATAAAGGTGGAATATTAAGATTCAATGAACACTCGAGAGAATGCAATTGTTAGTATGCAATCACAGGAAGCTAATCGATATATTCTACAATTGTAAAAACAAATGAAAATCTGTATGTATTAATTATTATATATATCCTTTCTTGATGTTTCAACAGTCATGCAGTGAGAGGTCAATAACATGATAGTATGAATCAAACTAAACTTAAGTTGCGTAAATGTGAATATACAGAATAAAACCAGGCAAAGAATAGAACAAAATGCAACATACTTGTCATAACAGCAAAACTGAGCCACCCATGGAAGTATATTTACCAACACATGTTCTAGTTGACTTCCAATATGAAGTGCTCCACATGTATTACCTCTTCGACTTTCGTCTTTCCAACAACAACCTTATCTTTTGTCTCTGATAATCCCTTTCTCAAAAACATGCTAGTAGTAGCAGCAGCAGAAATAACACGCTCCTGCACAGCATGTCTGGTAGAGGGCTGCTGGAAGATAGCCCACCGGCTTTTGACTGCTGAACCCACTTTCTCGGCCACATCAGCAACATTTCCTTTTGCATCCTTTGCAACATACCCAACAAAAATTCCAGCACTGTGTCCTGCTTCTTTAAGCTTCACTCCTGTTCATTAATATTAGGGTTTACCTCTCCATCCAATGCAAATGGACATGTGAATAATAGATAGACAGATAGATAGATAGATATAGAGAGAGAGAGAGAAGGACAGCTTATAACAAGAATTTACACCAAATACCTGAGGATTGAAAAAAATCAGTAGCCTTTTCGTGCCACTGAGGTGAAATGACTGAAGGCATTTGCCGTGTCTTCAGATACCAGTTTCGACTAAGCAAATATGTAGTGAATCTGTTGCAGTTTAGGCACACAAAAATCAAAACCAATAAGGTTTAACTTTGTCAAACTAGTAAGGTTTCATTAAGCAATCTTTTGTAAGTGAGTATTAATTCTTGCAATTTACTCTGGTCCTGGAATTGTTAGCAAAACCTTCCACTAAAAGGAACTCACTACAAGATAAAGTTGATCTTACATTTAAACTTTACCTTCCGCTTTCAAGATTTTATTGTCAGAGAACAAATTTAACATAAGGTGATTGCGAAGAATCCCAAGATAATCAATCAAAATACATTAACTAAAGATCACCAAGTATATTACCAAATAAAAGAACTTCTAGGATTTGACCAGTAATCAGGAAAGTGATCAAAGAAGAAGAAGATCGCATATATCAATCAAGACTACACCGTCCATCAGAATAATTCTAAAAACACCAACAAACAATCTATTGAACGATAATTTGACAAACCCAATATTAAAAAAACACAACTCAATAAAGAAAAAAATACACAATTGACTTCAAAATCCCAGAATTCGCAAAACTTGATCGACTGCTCCAGAACACAAAACAGAGAGTTGATTAGGGTTTTTTCTTGCCTTTGTAATCGCGAGTAATTGAAAGCCTGAATAATCTATGGAAGGAAAAGCAGTGGGAGGAGAAAGAGGAGATTCTTGAAAAAGAAAAAGTCAAATAAATTTATTATATATGAGTTGGAGACTGGTAAGACTCTGGGGTTTATACTTCGTTATCCAATGAGAACAGAACACGTGGTGCTCTCACTGTGCCTTACAACGGTCGTGCGCCCCTTTCTCCATTTCAAAAATAAATAATTGTCATCGTTAGTGTTTTCATCTTATCTCATTAAAAAAATAAAGTGGAATGAGTTTTGTTGATATGACAAATTATTTTTATGATGTGATTGGATGTAATATAAAAATAATATAATAAAATATATATATACTAAATATAAATTATGTAAAAAGAAAAAAAATGTTTTAAGTAACTTTTTATTCGGAAAACAAAATTAATTTCACAATCAAACAACATTAATTTGATCGGACAAAACGAGATGAGAATTATTTGACAGTCAAAGGTGTTATGTGTTGGTTTTCCTTTATTGTTTTTTATTTTTTTTAAATAAAATAGCAAGTCTTGGCACTTGGAACTTAAATATTCTACATAATTTAAAAAATTATTTTTTATCATTTTTATTACGTACAATTTTAGAATAGAAGATTTGAAATACAAACTGCTCATATATAATCTGATATGAGTGAATAAAATAGATAATCGTAAAAACGAACTATTCACGTTACGACTTGTTTTAGGATACGAGTTGGAAAATAACCTTAATTGGTTCAATATTTCAATACGATCAAATTTGATTTGAATACAAATTTATTCTGATTCAATATAATCTCATTTATTATAATGTTTTCACATTTTCTGAATTTTGATCCTTTTCGTCCAACCTTGGATTTCCGATTACAATTTACAACAATGCAAAATCATGCTTCCTCAATTTTGCTTTCCTTGCAATCCTGACCACCACCACCAACTACTCTCCACAAAGAATGCTCACTCCAGATTCTCTCCATCTTCTCAATGGGAATGTTCTTAGTCTCAGGCAGCAACAAATACACAAATGCTGTCATCAGCAGTAACCATCCTCCAAACAGGAAGAAAATTCCAGACTTCAAATGGCAGAGCATTGCTAGGAATAGCTGTGCAATCAAGAATGTGAAGAACAGATTTACAGCCACAACGACACTTTGCGCCGCCGACCGTATTTCCAGTGGGAAAATCTCACTTGTTACAACCCATCCCAATGGCCCCCAAGACAACCCAAAACCAGCAACATAAACACAAATCAATATCAAGACTAATACCCCATATCCTTTGCTCAAGCCACCATCATCCCCTAGCTTGGCTGCCATGATCCCACCAATTAGCATTTGTGAAACAAACATTTGAACCCCACCTACATGGAATAGAGCCTTCTTCCTAGTCTATCCACCAGCAAGGATGTTAGGAGAGTGAAGCTTGTGACCACGAGACCGATCACGATTGCAGACATGAGGGACATGCTCTCGCCTGAACCTATGGAACGGAAGAGGACTGGGGCGTAGAAGGCAATCACGTTGATTCCAGTTACTTGTTGGAAGAATGGGATTGCTATGGACATCAAAAGTTGAGGCCTGTATTTTCTTTGCATGAGGTTCTTGTAAGGGTATTGGATGGCTTTTGAAGCATGGCTTGCTTCAATGAGGTCATCTAGTTCCACTTGGACATCGTTGGTTCCTCGGACTCTTTGCAATGCTCGTTTGGCCTTTTCTTGCTCGTTGCTACGCTGGATAAGGCTGTTTGGCGTCTCGGGGAGGAAAAGAGCTCCAACAGCCAGGATGGCTGCTGGCGCTCCGGCCATGGCAAGGGATATTCGCCAGCCCCACCCGCCTCTGATCTTGACAGTGCCGTAGTTTATGAAAGTAGCCATTATGAAACCAATGTTAACTTTTGGAAGGCAGCATTGAACGCTCCTCTATGTTTGGGCAGTGCCATTTCTGATAGGTAGAGTGGAACTGCCTGCAGATAAGAAAAAACAGTAGTCTATTATGTGATCGCAGACAAGAAAAAACAGTAGTCTATTATGTGATCGGTACAAGTACAATCTTAATTAATTGAGTCCCTGAGGAAACAATCATAAATCATTATTACCTGATTGGTAAAACCGAGCCCAACGCCAAGCAGCGCACGACCAAATATCAACATGTAGATGTTGGGGGCTGCACCGCCAAGGGCAGCACCGAGCACAAATGCAGCTCCACCGATAACGATTGATGGCTTTCGTCCAAAGGCCCGAGTCACAGATGAAGCAAAGAAAGAAGTAATCAGGCCAGCTATGTAAAGTGATGAGGTGAAAGATGTCAGTAGTTGGCTATCAAATTTTGCAGTAGTTGCTTATATTGGTGTCATGTTTCATCTTCATGTACACCTTTGGGAAAAATTTCTTCAGAAATGGCTCCATTGATGTTTCTCCCCCTATAAAATCAAGTATAATGGTTTAGTGTACTAATTACAAGAACTCGAAGCAACTGAGTCAATTATTTAGGAAAAATTGCACTTTCGGCTCTACAAAATAGAAAGTGTTATATGTTTGGTACCACAATTTACAGTTTTAACACAGTTGGTCCCATAGAATGAAACGGTACATTTGGTTCATGTGGGACCAAAAGTGCAGTTTCCCCAAATTACATAAGCAGAACAACTGAAGGTGTGATCTTAAGCATAAATCATATCCTAATTTAATAGCAACTAGGAAAACCAAATACTTTAAGCAAAGAAAAATGTTCAAATAAGATAAAGATTTGTGTATTTTTACACGAGTCAAATTTAAATTGCATAGCGATTCAAATTTACCACATGGCACTATAAGATCATGCCACGTGCGCCTAATTGTCCTTCCAACTACCAAAACGCGCAAAAATAATCGAGATAAGGTACGTCGTTTGTTATTTATATCAATCTTAAAGGCCCTTCTGACCTCATGCTCGCTGATTGAGGCCGACCCTAGTGCACAACTTCGATCAGAAGCCACCAAGTACAATCGAGAAACTATCAACAAATGCACTTGGATTCTTTGACAAATTCACATAAGATGTTTGCTTCTTTAATGTTTGACCGGACATGAGATACGCATAGAAAACAAACCTGAAACTCCGACATCATAGCCGAAGATTATTCCTCCTGTAGCAGCTACCATACAAGACAGCAGAGCAAACACTGTAATTCTCCCATTATATTGCCTGCTGTCACTTTTAATCTCCAAAGCCACAGCCATGGCTGCCAGAAATGTTGCTGAGTTACTATATAGAGCTGCATACTTATAAAAACACTTGCACTGAAAGACTGTGGAAGTAAGCATTAGAAATGGTCATTTTCTTGACTTTCTGAGCAAAGGAGATGAAAAATTCATTTTGATAAGCATTATGGTGGAAGACTTTTCGACGGATGGTTTGGTAAGATAATTTTTAAATTACTCAGAAAACAACAAGATATTATAATGTACGGCCAAATTAGTCATGGCAATCAAATGATCAATCATGTACTAAAACTTAAAGTCGTGGGTTCAAGTTCCATAAACGAGGGTATATGGTTTACTTTCCATAGTAGTGTCTTGTTTATTTAAAATACAAGATTAAATATTTTAAAATATTATCATTTATATTGATACATTTGTATTCACTTTAACTCATAGCTTTTGTATTTTAGTGGAAGATGGATGACATTTTTGGTCATCAAACAAATTAATCCCATGTAACAAAATATGTGAGATTGTGTACCCATCTTTGGATGTGGAACGATAATCATTCACATTATGGTTCCATACATCATATTCTTATTTTATTACGGGCTTCTCCCTTGATATATTTAGTTTTACATGTTTATAACATGGGACATAACTGTAATTCATCGCTTTCTTTTTAATAAATTTAGATTTACTTAGAATTTATTATTATTATATAGTTCCTTATTATTTAAAGATTACACTATTTTGATGTTTTTTAGATCAGTTGCAAACTTAATTTCTAAGCACTATTATTTTGTGAACATGCCGACACATATTTGCATGCTTAAAACGTCCACTGAAGTACTGAAAGTTGAAGTTCCACGTTCTATATAGTTTTCTTTTTAACACTTAATTTACTTTCTAGTTTCTTGATCAATTAATTCGAATAGTCTTTCATTTTTTTGACTAGTTTAACTAATAAAAAGTTGAAAAACTCATATAATTATGCTAGTCCTTGTGAGATCGACATTTTAAATTCTACATAATAAGTCATGCATTAGTAGTTAGGCCTTATCTTTTCTATCACAAGAACCAAATATGATTATATATGATAATGGATCATATTTTGTGTAATTTTACGGAACCAAACGAGCCTTAGTATAAAGTTGATTTTTATTTAATCTTTTTTGAACTCGAGATAATGAAATGAAACTTTATAAGAAAATCTAGTGTTAAATTCTTTTATTTTTTATTATATTGCTATAGCTTTTTTGAAATTCGTCATAATCATAAATAGTTTTTTATTATTTAAAAAATTATTTAACTCCTTGAATTAATGATGATCGAATTTTGATAGATGATACTTTAATTTTAATTTTATAAATTTTTAAATAATAAAAATGTATAAAATTATTGTAAATTTAAAAAAAATTATTTGTAATTTATTTATTTATTTATTTTTAGAAGATCCTAATTTCAAGACACGGTACACATGAACCGCCGTTTCGGGCCCTTCTATAAGAGACCCGAAGCTAACCCTAAATCCGCGTACATACGGCTCCTCTTCTCTCTGATCTCATCAATTTTTCATTTTCCCAATCGTCTCTCTCTCTCTCTCTCTCTAGAATGGACACTCTTCAATCCAACTACATGGATTCCCCATCTCAACCCCAATCTGAATCCCAACCTCAACCTCAATATTCATACGACCAGTACCCCAGTTACCAGAATTACTCCTACTCCTATCCCCAAACCCAGTCCGAAGCCCAATCTGAAACCCTTGACAAAACCCTAGATTCGTCCGGTCAGATTCCTGAGAACGGAGCGTCCGCCGCCGGCGAATCTGTGCCCCCCCTGAAACCTGATTTCCCTAGGCCTTTGTTGTCGGAGAACGGTTTAACAAACACCCACAGCGGCACCGACAAGGATTTTTCTGGCGGTGAGGAGGAAACCACCAGCCGGCGGAGGCGGCGTTCCAGGTGGGACCCACCGCCGAGCGAGTCCACCAACAATGGTGCTGCTGGTACCGGTGGAACTGGTGATGGAAATTCCGGGACTGGAGGAAGGAAGCGGAAGTCGAGGTGGGCGGATGATGAGCCTAAGCCCGTGATCCAGTTACCTGATTTCATGAAGGATTTCACTGGAGGTATTGAATTCGATCCTGAAATTCAAGCTTTGAACAGTAGGTTACTTGAGATTAGTCGCAAGTTGCAATCGGGTATGCTTTTAGATGATCGGCCAGAGGGCGCTAGGTCACCCTCCCCAGAACCCATATATGATAACATGGGGGTAAGGATCAATACTAGGGAGTATCGCGCGAGGGAGAAATTGAATAGGGAGAGACAAGAGATTATATCACAGATTATTAAGAAAAATCCAGCGTTCAAGCCACCTGCTGATTATAGGCCACCGAAGCTTCAAAAGAAGCTATATATTCCGATGAAGGAGTACCCAGGTTATAATTTTATTGGGTTGATCATTGGTCCAAGAGGAAACACTCAGAAAAGGATGGAAAGAGAGACTGGAGCAAAGATTGTTATCCGGGGGAAAGGGTCAGTGAAGGAGGGTAGGCTGCAGCAGAAGAGGGATTTGAAGCCTGACCCTTCAGAGAATGAGGATCTGCATGTGCTGGTTGAGGCAGAGACTCAGGAGGCACTAGATGCTGCTGCGGGTATGGTTGAGAAGCTCTTGCAGCCTGTCGATGAGGTTCTTAATGAGCACAAGAGGCAACAGCTTAGGGAGCTTGCGGCATTGAATGGTACTATTAGGGATGAAGAGTATTGTAGGTTGTGCGGTGAGCCTGGGCATCGGCAGTATGCATGTCCTTCACGGACATCTACCTTTAAGAGTGATGTTTTATGTAAGATTTGTGGTGATGGTGGGCATCCTACTATTGATTGTCCAGTGAAGAATACTACTGGCAAGAAAATGGATGATGAGTATCAAAACTTCCTAGCAGAACTTGGAGGGACGGTTCCAGAGTCTTCAACCAAGTCAAGCGCCGCAACCCTTGCTCTTCCTGGCAGCACGGGCACTAATCCTCCTTGGGCAGGTGGTCCTAACACTTCTACTAACACCACTCAAGCTGGTTTAGGGGCGAATCTGATCAAACCAAAGGAATATGATGAAACAAACTTATATATTGGCTACTTGCCTCCTACGTTGGAGGATGATGGTTTAATCAGCTTATTCTCTCCTTTTGGTGAAATTGTGATGGCTAAGGTTATTAAGGACCGGGTCTCTGGTCTGAGTAAAGGTTATGGGTTTGTGAAGTATGCTGATGTCCAGCAGGCTAACAATGCAATTGCTAGCATGAATGGTCACAGACTGGATGGAAGAACTATTGCAGTGAGAGTCGCAGGTAAACCTCCTCAGCCTACTGTGCCTCCAGGCCCTCCTGCTCCACCTGTGCCAACATATCCATCTCCAAACCAGCCTGTTGGGGCCTACCCCTCCCAGCAGTACAATGCGGGTGGTCCTATTGGAAGTGCACCTCCTGGCGGCTATACTGGGGCTCCCGTTCCTTGGGGACCACCTGTACCTCCTTCATATTCTCCTTATCCCCCTCCCCCTCCAGGATCAGCTATGTACCCCCCAGTTCCAGGTCAACCTGTTCCTCAATATGGAGTGCAATATCCTCCTCCGCCGATGCCTCCTGGTTCTTCTGGTGTCCCAACACAGACTGTTTCTTCTACTGATACACAACAACATTATGCATCATCTGCTGAGACTCAGCAGAATTACCCACCTGGAGTGCAATCTCAGAGTAGCGCACCTGTTCAATCAGTTCCAACCTATGTCTATGGGAATTCAGTGACTTCAATGCCACCAAGTTCGCAGGTCCCATACCCAACACCTCCATATAGCTATCCACCTTATTATGGTGCTGTTCCACCTCCCCCTCCTCCAGCTATGCCGCAGTCAACCGCGGACCCTTCACAAAGCCTGAACAATGTTCCTTGGGCATCAAATCCACCAGTGCCTCCTCCACCTTCATCATCGGCTGAGAAGAGCAGCTACACAGACACTGAATATGAAAAATTCATGGCAGAAATGAAATGATGATGTGATTGGTTGATGAGTGGTAAGCATACTATTCCTTTACTTAACCAATTATTATAAAAATTCATGCTATTCTATTTTCACTATCATATCACTTTAAAATTTATATTTTTTTCACAGTGATATTCTTTTCCCTCTAAGAGGCAGATTATAATTTAGTGCCTGAGGTTGCCTAAGGATGTATTGTTGTTGACCCAAATAGCAGTGTGCATTCTAGGATCAAGATACGTGTTATGGGGGTCAGAGGGTTCTAGAGTGATTAGAAAATTGCAAAAGGAGATGAAAATTCTCATGATTGACATTTAAAATTAATGCTATTCAGTTACTAGATTGTGCTGATGAAACTGAGTCTTGACAGTAAACTTACCATGAAAAGCAAGTGTAGAACTAATAGATCATTCTAATGAAAATATAAGCATCCAATTGGAGAAGTTCATTTTACTTGTTGAAAAAGTGCTTACTGCAGAATAACAAATGAAACCTGAATTATTTATCTTGGAGAGATTGGATACCATATGAATGACAAGTCTATTCTCCTTTGTGGGTAGTGAAACGATTATTCTGCTTGCAAGGATAACTGATGCCTGACAATCGGATGGCTATGACCGTTTTCTTTGAGACATAGCCGTGTCTACCTGGTCAAACTGGAACCTCTTAATTATAAACTAAAATGACTTTTGGTGGAAAAAGAAAGCACAATAACATGCTTGAATGCTGTGCAGTCTGTGGATAATATTTTTGTCTCTTCCTCATGTAAAATGTTTTGTGAGTCTGTGCAGATAGCCATAATGTGACTGATACAACTATCTATGTTGTCAGTGGGGACCTTCTCTACCACTTTTTGGAGTCTCGGCCTCCTTTGAGCTCATATTTCTGTTGATATTAATTTATCATGCATGCTTTCACTTTTAAGTAGCTTTCTAATGATTATTTAACAAATCATAACACATGTTTCTTTTGTCATTATGTAATATCTTGACAGGCTGTTTGTTGGAGCACTTGTCATCCTGATTTCTTATCTCTTGCCATGATTTACTTGTTGGAAGTTTGGGACTCACATAACCTTGCTGTACTGTTACATTTGCAGAGAGTTGCGATAAAGTCTTCATTCAGCCATGTGTTGTTCTACCGGTTCACGAATTAATCTGTTGATTATCCCTTTTGTAGGACAATTTCTATCTTTTGGACGGTTATATCTGCTTTAGAGTCTGGTTTTCTTGAATTCAATTTACATTATATGTTTGAAATTTTCAGTCTCTTCTGCTGACCTTTGTGCTGACAGTCTCACAATTACTCATGTACTTGTCTGCTTTGTTTTCTCCTAACGTTCTCTTATTTTTTGTTTTGCATTTTCTGTTCCTTGTTATTATGACTATTCTTAGTGGTTGTAGCTCCCTACTCTGAAATCATGCTGATGCTTGCCTCTACGAATCTAAATCAAGGTGAGCCCAACTTGGATTTTGAGGCCACAGGTGGTATGTTTAATCTGACAATTTAATATTGAGCTTGTCTTCTGATTTCAGTTTATTTTTTTCCACTCTGATGCCGTCTCCTAGTTTATTTATGGCAGGTGGTGTGATTGTGCTGGGATAATCTTACGTGTGTCTATTGAGACTTGCTTATAATGCTTTTTGCCTTGACACTAGGCTTCCCACCTCCCTCCCTCCTTAGTTGTCTGAGTTTTTTCTTGGTAGTTTGAGGGATTCCTAATGATGGGATATGTGCCCGTAGTAAATAGAGGGAAGTTGTATATATTTCTGTTACATACTGGAACAGAATATTTACATAGTTCTCGACTGGATCAGGTCGCACTTAAAGATAAAAACTGTTTTTCACATCTCTTTTTCATAATTTAGCACTTTCCTATGGTTGCCTTTTGGTGAGCATTTAAATTATCCTTGAAAACTCTGTCCAACCAATTTCTATTTTAGGATTTGTCTGAAGTACAGTCCAAGCTGGCCCCTTTACGGCAAAGGGAAATGGGAAGGACTTTGTTGGGGTGATTACATGCTTGTCTAATGATTGTGTTTGCTTGCGTGTTGGGTTTTCGAATAACTTGTGCACTACTGAGGACATGACTATGGAGTTGGGTTTGCATGTTCCCTTTTTCATTTACAATGTTCATGGTTGGCTTGTTTGTGGAATAATGTGGTTTCTTGCGCCTCTGTTGGGCAATCTTCTCCTGTTCGTGATGTTTTGACTTGAGAGGTCTTCCCCCTGCTTGTCTGAATATGCAGGTTTGTGGTGATTTTGTGTTTATCCTATGACCTACTGGCACAAGTATGGCTTATGTTTAGTTCTATTTTAGAGGGTGTTTGGCTAAGTTCAAAAGCTCCTCAAAACATGTTATAAGATGTTTAAGAGCTTTTAAGATGTTACAAATTTTTTGGCATTTTCTTATACTAGTTTATAAAATTTCAAAATAATTTTTATCCTATACAAGTACAAAAAAGTAAAATACCTTTTTTTGTAACAACTTATAGACCTAATTAATAATTCATTGGGGAAAAGTAATCTTATCATTTTGCTACAACTACCTCCTTTGAAATTTGGCATAGTTACAATTATTTTAATGTTATTATAAATACACCTTGATCTTAAAGTTCGTAAATGAGGGTATTCTGTTAGTTTTTGTCAGGCTTTCATCTTTTTTTTAGTCGAACTTATCAAATGCTCTTTTATATTATAAATTAAAGTCTTGTATATATTTTAAAATATTTTTTTGAATTGGTATTCGATGGAATATGTATTTCATCCATCCTAAAAGGTTTTTATATTTTTAAATAATTTTTCTAATTTTATAAAGTTTTGACAAGTGTAAAGTAGTAATATTCACTTAACCATTTAGGGATAGGAATTACATATCTTTTTATGTCAAATAGCCTAATATTTTAAGCTCTAAGATGTTAATTTACCCAAATGGTTTGGAAATTTATTTTTTATAAAACCTAACTTGTATGTTGTTTAAACTGTAGGGATTATGTTTAACGAAGTTCAGTCAAACACCCTTAGTTGGATAAAGACGAGTGAGAATGGGTCAGTTCCAGACCTTTCCTTTGAAAAAATATTGTTAAAAGATGTTAATCTTCAGATACCCCCAGGTCTTCAATTACAACCTGAATATAGGCCGGATGTTCTCTTCTGTTCTTTGATTGAGATATTTAAGACAGTCGGACTAGAATCGCATGCGACTAAGGATTTGGTCGTTCTGTGTTGGGAAGGAATTGTAGAGAATAATGGTAAGGGAACTTGATTAAAATATGTCATTTCCTCGTCCTTAAAAGGGAAAGACGCACAAAAAGAAAAATAAGGATCGGGCTAGATTACCTTTTGGTCCCATTAAGAAGGCATATTTACTTATTAGTCCCACACTTCATGTAATTTCTCTTTTGGTCCCATTTTATTATAAAATGTTTTCAAATTAGTTTTCCGTAATTTTTGTCGTCAATTTTTACACGATAGAAGTGGTCAAATGGTAGTCTAATCACTGTTGGAGGCGACTCCAGATGAAATTTCAAAATAATATTTCAAAATAATAGCATATTCATGTTCATTTGGGGAAAAAATAGAGAATATGTATGGTTATAAATTGTATTGTTTAAAATTGTACAAATAGAAAAGCCAAAAAAATGATTATAATAGTTGAATATACAAAGACAACATAATTAAATTGATATTTGACCACTTCTGTCGTTAAAAATTAATGATTGGAATTACGGAGGATTAACTTAAAAACTTTTTTTAATAAAATGGGACTAAAACAAAAATTTCATAAAGCGTGGGACTAATAATGATATGTACATTCTTTATTGGATCAAAAATATAATTTAACCTAAGGATCAACAATAACACCTAAGAGGGTAACAGCTTATTACTCTGAAAACTAGTGTGTTCATGGTCATGCTGACCGTTCGATCACACTTCAAAGACACGAGACATATGAGAAGCAAAGGTGAGCAACTGTCAGGTCGGCTAATTGTAATTATGCATTGTGGGCTCGTGTTATGACCACTATTAAGAGGACAACGATGGAGAGGAATAAGGATGTTTTCAGCTTTCCCTCTAGACCATCTGTATTCTCATCTTTCTTCTCTCCATTTGGGGGATGGAAAGCATCGTTCACGACCTTTGTGATTATGTCGATCAGTTGCATTATCTTTGCCTTAGCACGGATAAGAAGCCAACTCAGGATGTCCTTCACCGGGTTGGTCCCATCATGGCCTTTGCCTGGGCTTTCCCCTAGTAAATTGTCAGCTGATCAAATAGAGTTGAATAAAATGAAAAGTCAGATGGAAGGATCACTTTTAAAGTACTCCTGTCACACATGCATAGATGCAATCCTCCGACATATTGCTAATAGATTGTTTTCTATTAGAGTACTTGGAAGACAAACCTTGAGTGATTGAACCTCTGAGTTCCTTTACCATCTCATTGTTCAACACAGCATCCCAGACCGCCTTATCAGACGATAATGAGACAACCATTCTCTGCACAAGATAAGAAACATGATAGGAGAACATATTATTAGAGAGCACCCTCAAGTTGAATCATGGCAATCCAACAACACATCCACAGTATTCAGAAACAAAGCATCTGGTGTATTTATTGAAACTTTAGATTGTTTCCGTCTACTTTGAATAAGTTTTTCTGCTTTCCATCTCCCCCGCTGTCAATATTGCAATCCTTACGAGTTTTCAAGAGAATATTAAGTGTTAAAAGTCTCTAATTTGATGCGTCTCAAAACGTCAGGAAGTTAACATATGCAGCCCTCTGAAGATCCAAGCGTAGAATCTATTAATACTGGGAAAGCACCTGAATAGAAGGTTCAGTCTGCAACAAATGGAAGGCATCATACACTCTATCTGATCCATAAGTCTGAAACATTCTTGAATTGCGGAGATGCAGTGGGGGTTCAACCCAGTCTTTCTCAAACTCTGACAAAGGAACTCTCTTCTCAGAACCTAATGGACTGGTAATCTCATCTACTACACCCCTTTCTGAATCCTCAGCAAGTTTTCCACCTGGGAAATGCGTAGATGAAGGCCCAACGACCCTGGAGATAAGAATAACTCAGAAAAAAAATTTGATCAATATTTGTAAAGCTTAAATGTTTATTTGTTGAAACAAATGAGGGGACAGAAAACGAGATAGTAATAAGGCAAACGCAGACTTATTCAAATGTGATCAGCGAACCATATTGATTACTAGTGACCTGTATCGGGAGGTTCAAATGAACCACAGACCATGAGAGAGCATATCTAACCACATGGTATGATGATAGAATTCCAAACTCAAATAGGATGTATAAGCTTAAAATCTTCAACAAATGAGCATACTATTCCGCTCCACCAAGTAGGAGGCCAAGAATGGCAGCATTCCTGAACAAAATAAGTAGCAAACTTCATTTTGAATTTCGTACAGATGCAAGAATACATCCCAAATTACTCTTTCTACTTCATCTGAGAATATGAGGTCCTCGTATTCTTTTTCGTCCACCAGCACCTAAAACCAGATATTCTTGCTCCCTCCCTGAGTGATAACCTCTATAGGATCAACCATCTATATTCCTGCATGTTGCTTGAAACCTCTGCATCCAGAATCATGAATGAAATCTTGCTATTTATCATGAAATCTTTTGGCTTGGTGTTCTCTCTCTCTCTCTTATTCTTTTTAAGACTCGCGCACCCAACACCGTACACACCCAAAGGTTTGAATACGAGACGTCTAGTAAGAAAGCCTTATGCTTGAAGCATTGGTTTTGAAGTATTTTTAGATCTCGAGAGAGTAATTATATATAGAAATGTTGCTAATCCATGAAAGAATTACCAACACACTCCGTATATATTAGGGATAATTACATTTTCCTCCCCTTAAGTTTGGTGTAATTACACGTAAACTCCCTATGATTTAGGAAATTACATCTAGCACTCTTGTGTTTGTTTTCATCTAACACTTATTTATTAGACAGAAGCAACTTCATGGTGCTAGATGTATGTGTTAGACGGAAGCAAACCTCATGGTGCTAGATGTAATTTCTCAAATCATATGAGGTCTAAATATAATTAGACTAAAAAAATTTCGAAAAAAAGAAGTGTAATTATCGCTATATATTAAATGGAATAGTGGATAGGATAGATATTTAAATATCAAATCCAATCCATCAACTTCTGCAGCAACTCGTAAAACAAGGGACGATCCATGGAGACAACTCCTCTTAATATTTATTTCAACATTCATGTATAGAAATAAGCGGATAAAAATATAATCTTGAACCCTCTGTAGAATAATTCTGTTCTATCGCATTAAATTGCCCCAACTCCCACTACAACATAATATAAATCAATAAAATAACAATACAAAAGATTCGAAACTCACTGTTGAAGAGCAGAAACTGCATGCTGCACTTCATCTCTAGATGGGACAGTTCCAAAGACAAGATCTTCATAAAAAACAGAAGCCCTTCCATCCTCACTCGCATCAACACACTCCCACTCCGAATCATGAGGTGCAGGAGAACCCCCCCAAGAGGGTGTATCTGCACCCGAAGTAGGTAGATTTTTCAGTGATGAAAAAGCGGTTGTCCCGTTATTACTACTCCCACTACCATTAGCAGAAGAAGAGGAAGAAAGCGTTAAAGCAGTGTTTGGAGATGTGGGTCGATTTCTGTCGAAGCTTTTCGCTTTTCTTGAATTTGCGCTAGCAATGGTGGTGGTGGTGTTGGCTGAAGGCGAAAAGGGCTCCGGCGGCGCACCGCCGACAACCCTCCTAACTGTTCTGATAATGCCACCACCTCCGCCGGTACCTCCGCCCATTCCTCCGCCGCCGCCACCACCAAATGACCTCCGCATGTTCTTATCTGTAAAGACTCAATCTTTGTTGGTATTTATGGATATGGATAATGCGGTAGTTCCTGCACTCATCAGCTGCTTTGAGTCGCTGTTCGATTTAGATTTTTAAGGCAGAGCAGATTTGTATGCATTCGAGGTGAAAGTTTACGGACGTGGAGAAATTGCGACGTGTTGCTTTATACATTTTTGTGAATTTTCTCAATTATATATCGGTTTCTTGAAAATAAAAATTGAAAGCTTCTTTTTTTGTTTATTATTCGAATATCATAGTCCCTTTATCCGATGATTAAACAAACTTTTTTTTTTCTCTTATATGTTTTTATTTGGACGGGCAAAATTCAAATAAATATATTTATTTTTACATTTATATTTTTAATTCATAGTTCATTTAAAACTCTATTTTTTTAAATTTAAAAATTTATTCAAAACAGTCAAAAAACAAAGATAATTTATATAATGATAATAACCTTTTTTGAGAATATATGCATGGTTTTAAAAAAGTAGGGTGGCTATGTAAATGAATACAGATATCTTTTTATCGGTGTATACGTAATTATTCAAAAAATATGTATAATTATATAAATAAACCACAAACTATAAGTTTAAATCAAATTATTACTAATTCTTTTATTTTTTTCAAAATTTCAAAAATATACTTGCCAAGGAAATCCAGTACGCTTGTTGGGCTATGCCCTTCCAAATTACAATTGGTCTGTGTAATTGTAATAATAGTATGGGCTAAGGCTTTATATTTACATGTAGAAAGCCCAAATCTTGTAATAACTTAACCCAATTTTAAAGCTATATAACGGATTAGCCCAAATGATAAAATAGGTTACACAGGCTGTACATCTGACCCCGCCCAACAGAGCCCGACGCCTTGCTATAAGGGCAATTACGTAATATTCTGTTTTCTTTCTTTTAAAGGACTATCTTGCCCTTCGATTTGCCTCTCATTTTTTTAAATGACTACCTTGGCTGAGTTGTGATGTCAGATCATTTATGTACGATTTGAATTATATGATCCGTTGTGAATATTTGCATCCACCATATTTTGGATTTGATTCTCACTATTAATAAGTATCTTATAGGGGTAATTAAATTTTTACTTTTTTTTATTATAATTTATTTACATAAATTATTTTTATTTTTAAAAAAATATGCATACATCTATCAGAAATGTAAAATGGTCACAATAAATTAATCTTTTTTTTTTTAAATTACACATCAATCCACATGAATTTCGACAATATTACACAAATTACTCGTATTTTTTAGCTGGTATGAGTGGTTTCTGTAATTATAGAAAAGACAAGAATAATCAATATAAATAGATCATAGATTAGGATGTAAATATAATTATTCATAATTTATGACTGAGCTCAACTTGGGAGCCTCAAAGTGTATCCGAACTAGTAGTTACAACAGATTTTTGTGGAGTTTTTCATAATTATAAATACCCTTTCGTTATTTGAAAAACTTACAAATACCCTTTTGAAATTAAAAATTGTCTAGTAAATATTATCTCGCAACAACTCATTGTTGGAAGATATCTATTAGAAGATCGTTGATTTTATAAAAATATTTATAAATTTTTAAAAAAATATAAAAAAATATTTGTAATTGTCACGAATATCAAAAGAGAATATTTTGTAATTTTAACTAAAAAAAAGCTAATTTAGAAAAATAATTATAGGAGCAAGCACCAAAATATTAGAGCTCAAAAGAGCAACAGAACGCAGTGCCTTTCACGCGCGTGGTGGGGCCCTGGTGCTGCAACCGGGGGGGAAGTCACGCCTATCACGCGAGCGAGTGTGGGAAGGCACGTGAAAAAAGTATGGGTCATAACTTAATAAGTGGGCCTTTTTATCATGGGTTGATGAAGGGGACTAAGGAGACAAAAAGTGCTATTGGGCCCACCAAAACTGGGCCCACACTCCACTTTCGGCCTTTTGCCCTTCTGCTGTTGCCCAATCATCTATCTATGTTCTTCCTCCACTGCCCCTACCCCCTGCAGTCTTTCTCATAAACTCATAAGGGGTATTATGGGGATTTAAGCATAATTGACAACATAGGCATTCAAGAAAGGCTAAAACCTCACATACTGTATTTTAATTCGCAGTCATATATTAAAAAAACATTAAGCAAATTAATTATAGTTTAATAAAGATTAATAAAGTTAATCTCAACCCTATATCACCTAGATAAGTCTCATCTCCCAAAGTTTGAATAATTTTTTCACATTTGTCATATTTGTTTGACTTGAGGGGTATTCTTTATATTAGGATTATTAGGTGATGGATTCAATTTTTACACTAGTTGTAGATATATAAAATTTAATATATCTCTCAAATTTTGTATTTGTATGAAGTTAGAGCGGATGATACCTCGCGCAATGGAGCACTAGTCATGAGCACATCATTTGGTGTTGTTTGTTGGAACGAGGTCATATGTCCCGTTCCAAGTCCACTGTCTGGAGGATTGATAATGTAGTCAAGCGCCTCAAATTGATTACAAACAAGGAGCTTCAGTGAGTGGTTTATAGGCCACAAGGCTCCTCTCACTAGTCAGATACATTTTCTGGACAAATTCGTGAAACTTCTAAAAAGTTAGAGGTGACAATATTTAGTGTGAGAAGATACCAAATCATAAACCGCATTAATATTTAGATTGTATGTTAAATACAATAATGTCATATATGTACAATAGTGGTGGGTATAATTTCAATTTTAAGTTGATTATGCATCAAGGAAAATCAAGAGTTTATTGGTAGAAACTACCCACCAGACCACTCCAAACATGTAATTATGCAAAATTGTGTACAATTTGGGAAGCAAAGAAATGTGTGGATATTAATGATTGTCAGTCTTGAAAAGCAGCCTTCTTCTTATCATAAATGCACTTTAACAATTTAAACAATGATGCAAAGTGAATGCCCATCATTTCAAAGCTCTCTGCCATATATATAAAAAGCACCCACAAAATTTAATATCTTCTCATAATTAAATTAGCAAATGCAATTCTTTAATCCCTTTTGAATAATCTTTCTCTTGGTGTGATTTGACCAATTGTGCTGTCTTATTATAAATTGATTTCGCCTCTAGTATTGCAGTTTATACAAAATTTAAATTATATGTAAATATATATTCTTTTATATGTGATGTATATTAAAAAAAGTAATATGAAATAACAATACTAATTTACGATAAAATTAAATATTTATAAGTCACTACACTTATACGATTGCTCTTAGTTATGATAAGTGCAAAACGTAAATTATTAGAAATATTTTGCAAGCAAAAATAGTGAAGAGTATGAATCATATATCATGAGTATAATATAGTTTGATGGTTAGTATGATTTAATTGTTACACCACCTGATATTTTAGGATTTATAGGAGATAGGAAAAGAAGAGGAGGAAAACTTGAAAAAAGGAAAAGAGGGAAGAGATTATTCCAGGAATAACAGGATGAAGATAGTGGGCGATTTTGATCACTTTTCTTGGATCCTGCAACCAACATTTGCTCTCAATATTCATGAAAATTGCTACGGCCCTCCACTGTCTAAAACCAATGATGATGAAACAGCAGCTGCAGCTGCACCCTCCACCCCAGAAAAGCAAATCAAACCATCAATGTCTTCCCCACCTTAAATTTACTTCTCTTAACACAAACCATTTCTCAGTGATTTCCAGAACTAAACCTCAAAATCATGAACCTTTCTCCGCTCTTCCCCCTTATACCATTCTCAATTTTCTTGCTTCTTATTAGAGCATCACTAGTCCTCGCCGCCGCGACCGAGGCGGCAGCCGCCTCTACTCTTCTGTCAATAAAATCATCCCTTAAAGACCCTCTAAACACACTCCATGATTGGGACTCCACAACCGAGTTCTCCAGCTCCAATTCCCGGCCCGTCTGGTGTTCATGGTCCGGCATCCAATGCAACCTGACCGGCCAAGTTACAACCTTGGACCTGTCGGGGCGCAATCTTTCAGGCCGAATACCCACCGATATAAGACATTTGTCCCATTTACGTCATTTAAATCTGAGTATGAATTCTTTCGATGGCCTGTTAGAAGCTGCCATTTTTGAACTGCCAAACCTTAAAACCCTCGATATTAACCACAATTTCTTCAATTCAAGTTTTCCACCTGGAATATCAAGACTTGAGTCTCTCACGTTTTTCAATGCTTATAGCAACAGTTTCACGGGCCCTCTGCCAGAAGAGCTCATCTACCTAAGGAATCTTGAGTACCTCAACCTCGGTGGAAGCTACTTTGACGGCCCGATTCCAACTACCTACGGGAAAATTTTCAAGCTGAAAGCTCTATACTTGCATGGAAATTTACTGACGGGCCCGATTCCAGCTGAGTTAGGTTTCTTGAATCAGCTTGAGCATGTAGAATTGGGGTACAATGAGTACTCCGGAGGAATTCCATCGCAACTTTCCGGGCTATCGAATTTAGTCTATCTTGATATCTCATCATCGAATCTGTCAGAAAATCTTCCGGCCGAGTTAGGCAGACTAACGAAGCTCGAAACGTTGTTACTTTTCAAGAATCAGTTTTCAGGATCCATTCCAGCGAGCTGGGCTCATATGGGATCCTTGCAGATTCTTGATTTATCAGATAATAATCTGTCAGGAGAAATCCCGCGTGGATTTTCATCTCTCAAGGAGCTAAAAACATTATCATTGATGAACAATAAGCTGACAGGTGAAATTCCACAAGGAATTGGCGAGCTTCCAAATCTTGAATCCTTGTATCTCTGGAACAATTCTCTTTCAGGAACTTTACCCCAAACACTAGGCTCGAATTGTAAGTTGCAACGGCTCGATGTTTCTTCAAATTCACTGTCGGGTCCAATCCCACCAAATCTTTGCCTCAGCAACAAGCTGATGAAACTCATACTCTTCTCGAACAATTTTGTTGGTGAGATCCCTTCATCCTTGACGAATTGCAAGGCCCTGTCACGTTTAAGGATTCAGAATAACAACCTTAATGGCTCGATCCCACTTGGATTTGGCTCCTTGCCGAACCTAACTTTCATAGAATTAAGCAAGAACAGCTTATCCGGTCCAATCCCAGAAGATCTTGGCATTGCAATGAAACTTGAGTTCTTGAATATATCAGAAAACTCATTCAATTCCGAGCTTCCTGGGAACATATGGAAAGCCCCAAGATTACAGATTTTATTAGCAAGTTCTTCTAATATTGATGGCAAAATTCCTGATTTTGTGGGGTGCAGAAGTTTCTACAGAATTGAGCTGGATGGAAACAATCTCACTGGCAGAATTCCGCCGGACATCACCCACTGTCAGAAGCTGGTTAGCTTGAATTTGCGCAGGAATTCCCTAACAGGAACCATTCCATGGGAAATCTCGACACTTCCTTCGATCACAGATGTTGATTTGTCCCACAATTTTCTGACAGGAGCCATTCCGTCGAAGTTCAACAATTGCAGCACGCTGGAGAATTTCAATGTATCATACAATCAGCTCACAGGCCCTGTACCATCATCAGGCTTAGTTTTCTCAAGTCTTCATCCATCTTCCTTCATTGGGAATGACGGGCTCTGTGGCAAGATTCTCAAGAAACCTTGCCTTACAGAGGGACCAGCCACTGAAGCGGTGCAGATCCGACACCAGCCTAAGAAGACGGCCAGCGCCTTTATTTGGATCATGGTGGCAGCATTGGGTGTCGGGTTGCTCATTTTAGTCGTCGGCAGCCGTTATTTCCAGGCTAAATACAGTCGAAAACTCCTCCATGACAAAAATGTGGGGTCCTGGAAACTGACAGCATTTCATAGGCTGAATTTCACAGCAAACGATGTGTTAGAATGTCTCCACATGACTGATAAGATCATCGGGATGGGCTCCATGGGGACCGTGTACAAGGCGGAAATGCCAGGTGGTGAGATCATAGCGGTTAAAAAACTATGGGGTAAACAGCAAGACACAACAAGAAAAAGGAGAGGAGTATTGGCAGAAGTCGATGTCTTAGGTAACGTTAGACACCGTAACATCATGAGATTGTTGGGCTGTGTTAGCAACAACAAATGTACGATGTTGCTGTACGAATACATGCCTAATGGAAGCTTGGATGATTTATTACATGGGAAAAATAAGGATGAGAATTTGGTAGCAGATTGGATGACTAGGTACAAGATTGCACTAGGGGTGGCTCAAGGTGTATGCTATCTTCATCATGATTGCAACCCAGTGGTTGTGCACCGTGATTTAAAGCCGAGTAATATACTTCTGGACGGGGAGATGGAGGCTCGGGTGGCAGATTTTGGGGTGGCTAAGTTGATTCAGGCTGATGAGTCTATGTCCGTGATTGCTGGATCCTATGGCTACATTGCTCCAGGTATGCATAACATTTCTTTGTTTTTCGGGTTCTTGTTGATTTTGATTAGTAGAATTTTTGAATTTTTGGTTATTCCCTTTCATTTACGAGTGTAATAATTAATATTGTGTTGCATTATAATTACTTTGATAAGTTGTTATGAAAGTTAATTGCACCATCTCTGTTGTCGGCTATTATTCATCTAGTTTTTAAGTCCTAATTAAATTTTATATCAAATATTGTCATTTAAATTAGATTTAGTTGCATCAAGTTTATTGCATTATAACTATTATTGCATATTTTACCACATGATTAGTAATTTAAAAAGAAACTATAAATTGCAAGTCATGTAATATATATATATATATATATATATACTCACCATATGATCAATTTAAAATTAACAAAACTCAATTTTAATCAAATAAAATTTTCTATTATTTCATAGTTCACTTCGTATAAACATGTTATTTGAGGTCACATACATATATCTAAAATATTTTATTTCTTTTACTTTTTTAAGTCCTTTTTTTGGTGGAGTGTTGGAGGGTTTATCTCTAATCTTTTTGGTCATCATGGTTGTAAGTTCGTTAGGTGGGGCGACAAGATATGGCCCGTTGAGTGCACAATAATTTTTTGTAATTGTTTTTGACAGAATATGCCTATACATTACAAGTTGACGAGAAGAGTGACATTTATAGCTACGGGGTGGTGCTCATGGAAATTCTAACAGGAAAAAGATCGATCGACACCGAATTTGGTGATGGAAACTGTATAGTAGATTGGGTGAAGTCAAAAGTGGGGATGAAAAATGGTTTAGTTGATGTGTTAGACAAAAATGCTGGTGCATCGTGTGCCTCGGTGAGGGAAGAAATGTTGCTCCTCCTTAGGGTTGCATTGCTCTGCACTAGCCGAAATCCGGCCGATCGGCCCTCAATGAGGGATGTGGTGTCGATGTTGCAAGAGGCCAAGCCCAAGCAGAAGCAGAAATTGGTCAGGCGTGATGAGGTGGTTGTTGATTTTCCAGAGCCATAATAGAATGTTGATACATACATGTATAAAGAATTTTCAACTTTTGTACGCGTATATAAGTGTATATAAGTACGTGGTTCATAGAATGTGGCTTCAAAATATTTAGGCTACATTTAATAGTATTACCAACTACTCTTTATATGCTAGTTATGTTGATATTTAATATAAATTACAACAACCCCTCTGATAATTGTTATAATTATGAATATCTTTTTATTGTTTGAAAAATTATCAATACCCCCTAATTTGATTGGCTATCTAACAATTAGCACAATCTATTAGGTTTTCGTTCATTTTTCATGGTGCACTGATCAAAATGCCTTTGTAAATTAGAAATTCTATTTTTTTTTAAAAAAAAAATAATTTTTCTTATGAACTAAGTGAATAATTTTTTTTATAATTTTTAAAAATTTTCATCCACCTCGTTTAATTTTTTTTAAAAAAAATAAAAAACAACAATAAGGGCAAAGTGACAATTTTATAGTTCTATCCAAAGATTACATAATTTAATCAAATATCAATGAGAATATTGGTAATTTTTTCAACAATGAGGAGGTATCCGTAATTATGACAAACCTCAGCGAATGTCGTTGTAATTGATCATAATATTTAGCTGATAGAGGAACTCAGACCTGTTCCGAACCCGTCCCATTTAGTAATGGGTCTAAATATGGGCTTTGAGGTTGGATCTTTGGATATAAATGGGCCAATTGTCATGTCAAAAGCCCATGGACGGCCCAATCCCTCACTATTTTTGTAGTACTCTTGATTTGACAAGTATTAATTTTTTAAATCCATTCAAGGATGGTAATTACAATAATTTAGGTATAATATATATGCACTAAGAAAGAATTTTGCAATTAATAAATTGATTCACAAATCAGGTTTCCTTAATTAAGCCAATTCTAAAATAGATGGGAATAATCTAATGTTATTGAAATATATCTATCATTATCATTAAAGAAACATAAATATATATATATATATATATAAATCAAGAAAATTACAATAAATACTATTTTCTATTTTAACGATCTTTTAACACATTGAATTCCCTCTATTATTTGCGATGTTGTATATAATTCGGACATTAAAAAAAATTATTTAACAACTTAAATTTTCTTTTATTGAATAAAAGTCGAGTATTGCAACTTTGAGTATTATGTGCCACTCACAAGGTGTTTTGGGTGAGCTTATAAGTTTTTTGGAATATTTTATACTATATTTGAAAACTTATAAGGTACTAAAAATTGTTTGATATTTTTTTTAAGAAAAAATCTTATAAACTTTAAAATTAAAATGTCAAGGGTTTATAAGTTTTTTAAAAAAAGGGTAAGGAGTTGTCAACTTATTTCAAATATCTTAATAAATACCTTCAAATTAATTATAAATTTATCATTATTAACATCTTATAAGCTTTATAATCTTATTTTATGTAAATATTTCTTGAATTTTATTTTTAAAATAAGATCTAATATCTTATAACATATATTACTATAAAAATATTTTTTAAATAAGTTTTGGGGGAAAAAAGACATGGTCAAATATTTGAAACTGCTATCTAAGTGGTGGGGCATAAATATATGCGTAACTATATGTTTAACATTTGATACACAGAAAAGGACAATCACAAGAAGTTTTAAGTCTGTAATATATATTAATACTTTGTCATAACAACACAACCCCTAGATTGTAAAGAAATTCATATTCAGATTGGATTCGATTACATGTACATATATCATGTGATTAGTATATAATTTAAAAATATACTTGCTATATATGTGATTAAATTGGTCTAATCGTACCAAATTTTGGCAAAACATTTTCCAAAATTGTATTGTATTTTTTATTTTAAATTTTATATTACATCTCATATTTTATTTAACATATATCAAAATTTTACACAAATACTTTCCTAAATACATTACAAATAAAACAAGTTTGCAATAAAATAATGGATCCATCCAACGACTTTGTCAGACCAATTCCCCCATCCCAAGAAGAAAAGAGAAAGAAAAAAAATAGGAAAACAAATAAAAATAGAAAAAAATAGAAACAAGTTGACAAAGAGATATCCTGTATGGGGTTCACGTTTGAGCTTCAAGTGGGGAAAAGGGCCCGACAAATGCCGAGTGCGCAATTCAAATTCTCGTATACTAACAAAAAGTGCAACATAAGAAGCAATTTGAACATCAATTTCCCAGACTAGACCGTTGCCAACGGAAATCGAAGCGTCATTACCTGAAAACACCCCAACTTCAATTATTGCAAGCAGATTAACAGCAGCACACACGTTCACAAGAAAAAGGAAGAAAGAACGAACTGTATTCATTTTGAGTGAAAATCTTGAATCTTTTTTCAGTTGTCAAGACATGTGAGAGAAAAGGAGAAAAGGGTTGTCTTCTGGGAGGAAATTGGAGCGGAGAATACTAAGAAACAGAGGAAAGGAAGGGTCATTTTGTGAAGCTGAAATCAATGGCGTTTTCACCTGAGAAAGAGAACCAAAACTCGTTGTGGTTCAAGAACAAGAAAGCTTTGAACAATGTTCTCTTCACAATGCGCCTCCACTCTTCAACTCCTAAACAAAAGCAGCCTATGAATCAAACAGAAAGAATAGCTCTATCTGTTGTTGCCTCGCAGCCCACTAGCAAAATCCAAGATTTCACTCTCACAAATCTTGTTTCCGACAAAACTTCACTTCTTTCAGATGAAATCTTGCTCAAGATTATGTCGAAACTCCCAAAACCTCAGAGGAATGCCAATTTTCTTGTTTCCAAACGTTGGCTCAATCTGCAAGGCAGGCTTGTGAGGTCCATAAGGGTTCTTGATTGGGATTTTCTGATTTCGGGTAGATTGTTTCTGAGGTTTCCTAATCTGGTTCATGTTGATTTGGTTAATGGGTGCTTGGTTTTCCCCCGGAATTCAGGTATCTCTTGCATTAACAAGATTGTCTCTTTTCATGTTGGCTCTGAGGTTGAGTCTAAAGACTGGTTTTTTAATGAGAACTTTGTGTTGAATGCTGATGAAATTGACAAGGGTTTGAGGGTTTTAGCTGGTGGGTATCCGAATTTGAGGAAGTTAGTGGTGATCAATGCTAGTGAAATGGGGCTTCTGAGTGTGGCTGACGAGTGCCCCACATTGCAAGAACTGGAGCTGCATATGTGCAATGATGAGGTCTTGAGAGGAATTGCAGCCTGCCAGAATTTACAGATTTTGAAGTTGAGTGGGATTGTTGATGGAGTTTATGGCTCTTTGGTTTCGGATGTTGGATTGACTATTTTAGCTCAGGGATGTAAGAGATTAGTGAAACTTGAATTGAATGGATGTAAAGGGAGTTACGAGGGGATTAAGGCTATAGGCCAGTGCTGTCAAATGCTTGAGGAGTTAACCCTTTGCAACCACAAAATGGAGGACGGTTGGTTGTTGGCTCTTTCTTACTGTCAAAACTTGAAGACGTTAAGGTTTTCGTCGTGTAAGAGAATCGATGGAACTTCTCTGCTGGATAAGGAGTTGGGATCTTGTCCGGCTGTCGAAAGCTTACATTTGGAGAAGTGTCAGTTGAGGGATAAAAGGAGTTTTTGTGCATTGTTTCAAGTCTGCCGAAATGTGAGGGAGTTAGTTCTGCACAATTGCTGGGGTCTTACTGATGATGTGTTCGGCACTGCAAGTGTTCTCAGGTACCGGATTGTCTAACTCTTCTAGTTGCTTTGTCATTTACCGTCTTTATGGATCTTATGTGCTGTCATATCAATACGTTACCGAACATTTGCTTGTGTTTCTTGCATCTATCATTCTGTTGTTAAGTGTCTCCATTGTATCATGAGTGTTATTGTCTTTCCGAGCAACTCATTGTCTTGAATTGCTAGAGTTGTGTAGTTATTTTCTTTTCTGCGGGTAAAATGGCTATGTGACATGAAGGAGCAAGTGGAAACACAACCTGACTGGGATTTTGTTTGAATTCAAGCAAGAATTAAGAGCATAAATTTAGAGAGAAAAGAAAGATTTACATAGTTTACTCGAACAAAAACGAGCTATGCCCACTGGTGAGGAGAGACTTTCACTATATCAGAAAGAGGTACTAAGAGAGTACAACGCGGATTACTAACACAAAAACAAGGCCAACGAGAGCAGCCATGAACAACGGAATGGAACGAAAAAGAAATGTAATCAAGAACAAGTACTGAGAATTATGTTGTGGGATTTTCTGTTTACTGATATTTAGATCTAATTTACATATGTCATGGCAATTTACACAGGAGAGTAAGGTCTCTTTCTTTAGAAGGGTGCTCATTGCTGACAACACACGGCCTGGAGTCCGTACTTATTTCCTGCAACAAGCTTCAGAGCCTCAGAGTGAAATCGTGCAACAACATAAACGAAGATGAAATCGGTCCTGCACTATCTACTGTGTTTTCAGCTCTTAAAGACTTGAAATGGGAGCCGGATAGAAAATCTCGTCTCTCAGCCACTCTTGCAGGAACCGGCATGGGAAAGAGAGGCAGTAAGTTCTTAAAGAGGACGTGCGACTGGAAATCTTTGCCAGGCTCTTAGAACTTCAGGTTGTTGAAACGATAAGGTTTCTTGATCGACCATATGAGATTTCTTCCGAAGCTGATGGAGGAGGTTTCTGATCCTCATTTACATAATAATGATAAATGTTTGAAGCTATTTAGGTTTCTTCATAAGATAGAGCAATAGTTCATTGATCTTTGACTTGTACTGCTTGTTACACATAGTGTTGTAAGAACAGAGTTTCATCCGAAGTTCAAAGTTCCGCCACTCTCAAAATTTCACGGGAAATTAGTTTGTTTAGACCTGAATCAGTTATATGGTAAGAACAATACATATAATTGGAGTATCATATGACAAGTTCATGACACTTGTTGTATGATGTGTTTGGTTCCATCAAATCTGATTTGGATAAAATTTTCCAATTTCATGCTTTTGTTTCTCAAGTGTGTTCTTTTACTCCATTTTCATTCGACTAAAACTACAGCCTAATTAAAAATAAAAGATACAATTTATTACATTTATCCCACAGCATTCTATTTCATCTAATAACCCATTATGCCCCATCAAATATTTTTTAGAATAATTATATCGTTTTTCTCTTAGGTTTGGTATAATTATGCATAAACCTTTTATGATTTGAAAAATTACATCTAGTATAACTAACATATATTTTTATCCAACAAATAGATCCATTCATTACTCAAATTTACGAAATTGTAGATATCAATAAAAATTTTGAATGAAAAATTATATTTTATACTCGATTGACTTATTACTAATTTGTTACAGATCAAATAAATATTTTTTTAACGAAAGTACCTTGTACAACTTCAGGCACTAATGCATGCGATGAGGTAGGTAGTTGGTCAAACACCGTAAGTCAATGAAGGAAAAATATAAATTTTAATCTAGCATTTTTTATTGATATGAGCAAATTCTGTAAATTTACTAACAGATAAATCTGTTTTGTAGGATAAAAACAAATGTCTGGCACATTAAGTATAATTTATCAGACCACATGAAATCTACGTATATTTACACTAAATCTTAAAAGAGGACGGCAATTATAATATATTCTTTTAACTCCTTCACTAACCTTAAAAAAATGATGTGGATTTTTCTAATTAGCTATAACCTATATTTATATGATCAATTATAAAATTATAAATAATTTAATCCCATAATTATTTTTTTAAGTCAATTAATTCAAAATTAATTATCTCATATTCAATTATTTTATAATAAATTATATAATTTTCGAATCAAATTGAAGCTTTACATTCCATACAGCGAAAAACATATCAAATTTATTTTTTTATAAATATAAAAAATTAAAAAAAAAATAGTAGAGCTTAAATACTATGAAATTATTGCATGGGGAAATTAAAAAGAAAAAAATATTTCATGTGATTGAAAATTGATCAACCCGATTGATACATGCGGGTTCGGGTTAATGGTAATAAACCAGATCCAAACTAAGAACACGCTTTCACGAGATCCAATTGCCAACTCTTCCAAATTTCTGCTTCACCGACACTGCCCTCCGCGGCGGTACATTTCCACTCTACCTGCAAATCCGTAGCGAGACCAGCGGAGCAATCTCAGGCGTTTGCGGGAGCCAAAAATCCGCAGGCGGCTGCGCGTGGCATCGGATATTCGTCGTAATAGGTATGTTTTCATGTTAAGAAATTTGTTGTGTGTTTCGATTAGTTTACTGTGTGTAATTAGGACTGTTATCCTATCGTAGTGCGGGTTTGAATTGGTGTTAGTCTGTTGTTCTTTTGATTGTGGTGTTAGTTCCCTGAATGAAAGGTGAAAATGAAGTTTCAGTACTACTATTTGTTACCCGTTACCAACCTAATTAATGGGAATAAGGTAGTTTAATGTGTATTGTTTAGGAGGGATAAGATGAAGTTGATGTATGGGTCCGGAATGGCTGAATTATAAGTGTAATTTCCATGCTAGCCTTTTCTGTGAAGTGTCTGTTAGTTGACTGGGAGTGATCTTTACACACACACACATAAAGAAAGAAAGAACGAAAACTGTACGTGTGTGTAACTGATTTCATTTCCTTATCAGCATATTTGCAAAAATTGTAATGAAGCTTCATATTTATAGTTAAGTGGGGGTAATCTTTCTTTCTTTGGAATGTGTATTCAGCTCAGATGTCCAATGATGTTGAAAACCGTAAGGATGGAAGTGCATTGTCTAATGCTCAATCAAGCCCCCCTGGACCAATAGCATCTTGGTATAGCAGCTTCCTCCAGCAAGCCTCGGTTTATGGAGTTGCGGCTGGTTATTGCATTTCTGCTTCATTACTATCAATCATCAATAAATGGGCAGTTATGAAATTTCCATACCCTGGAGCTTTAACCGCGTTGCAGTACTTCACCAGTGCTGTTGGAGTTCTAATCTGTGGGTGGCTTAAGTTGGTTGAGCATGATAAGCTTGATCTTCTTACTATGTGGCAGTTTTTGCCTGCTGCAGTTATATTCTATTTGTCTCTATTCACCAACAGTGAGCTCCTTCTTCATGCCAATGTAGATACCTTTATAGTTTTCCGCTCAGCAGTCCCCATATTTGTTGCAATTGGTGAGACCCTATATTTGCACCAGCCTTGGCCAGCACTAAAGACATGGTTTTCACTCGCTACTATATTTGCTGGCAGTGTGCTTTATGTCATTACCGATTATCAATTCACTCTGACAGCTTACAGCTGGGCTTTGGCATACTTAGTGAGCATGTCCATAGATTTTGTTTACATCAAGCATGTTGTCATGACTATTGGTTTAAACACATGGGGTCTTGTGTTGTACAACAATCTTGAGGCTTTGCTGTTGTTTCCTTTGGAGTTGCTTATAATGGGAGAGTTGAAGAAGATAGAGCATGAGATTTCAGATGAGTCAGATTGGCATTCGTTCCAGGTGGTTTTGCCTGTGGGATTGTCATGCCTTTTTGGTTTGGCAATCTCCTTCTTCGGATTCTCTTGCCGTAGGGCCATTTCAGCTACAGGATTCACTGTTCTCGGCATAGTAAACAAGCTACTGACAGTTGTGATAAATCTCGTTGTTTGGGACAAACACTCGACTTTCTTGGGAACAGTTGGACTGTTGATCTGCATGGGTGGTGGCGTCTTGTATCAACAATCTACTAGCAACAAACCTAAACCTCCCAAAGATATGAAGGTTCAGGAGACTGATGAGGAACAACAGAAGCTGCTTGAATTGCAAAGAATTGCAGAGAACGGTGGGGATGACAACCAACTTACAGAAGGTGGAGAAGGAAAATCATAGTTCAATTTTGTGGGAAATTCCAGTGCAATTGTTTCTTTTAATTTTTTTTTTCTTTTGTTTTCTCGTTCCAAGTATAGTGGGTTGATGGAGAGTGTAATTTCCTCATCCTTACAGTATATCATCCTTAAGGTAGGAATTAGGCCCTAGCTTTCTCAGGTGCACGATGAGGATCCATGTTACCTATTCTTTGTTGGTTTCAGAATCTTTCTAGAATTGCATGCCATTCTTGGAAATTTTTTTGTTGAATCGACTTGCCAAGAGAACAAACCTGCTCATAGTTCGCTATTGATATAGATATCAGCTAAGTCAAGGTTGAAGATAATGGTAAAATTCAGCTCTTTTATAGTTTGCCTTGCAGAGATACTGCGTGCTCATGGTCCACTTAAGTGCAGTTGCTACATCATCGCAAGCAGCACTAGGATAAGGTTCACTGCTTTTCTCCAGCTTAAA
This sequence comes from Sesamum indicum, assembly GCF_026168435.1. NCBI lineage: Eukaryota > Viridiplantae > Streptophyta > Magnoliopsida > Lamiales > Pedaliaceae > Sesamum > Sesamum indicum. Next base: position 14,340,265 of record NC_142663.1, on the reverse strand, counting down.
GGTCCGTATGCTTCTTTCAAATTCATTGTAATGACAATGTTACAAGCTCAAGTTTGCCCCTATATTGCACGAAGACATCCTGCGGACAGTGAGGAGCTTCTCGATCTTGATAGATCCACTGAGAAGAGCTTATACTAACTTGTTATAGTGCGTGATTACCAGCTATTATTGTTGAGTTATATATGGTTAGTAGTACTTGCCCCTTTCTAGCAACGAGAAGCCCACTTGCAATTGTAGGAGTCCTCGAAAGTTTCAGCAATCCCATTTCAATCCACCACCAGGGATCCCTAGTTGAAGCAACGTGCTATTTTCTGGCCAAGATGTCACTTGGATTGTCAAGAGGGCCACAATGGTGCACCTTCACAGCTACATGCAAACAGCTAGTATAAAGCTCACATTACTCTTGCAACTTTGACAGAAATGTAAAACATCTAAAATTTACAATGTCCTGCCAAAAGGGTCTTCAAAAGTCGTATAAAGTCATCTGTTTCCTATAATCAAATTGGAAAATAAGGAAACTGAAAATATTCAGGCTTCAGGGGCATCTGGAAGTAAGAATGAGGTTCTATAAAGCTTGCATCTCAACATGAACTTGCTCCCCACCATTTGCAGAGGTTGACGCTGAACCCTGGTTGTCACCAGCTGCATTCATCTCCTGAACTGGTGGTGGATTAACTACAGTCATTGGCATGATGGCATCATCGGATAGGCGTGCCTTCATCTCCCTGTGCTCCTGGCACAAGGCACACCAGTGCATGCAGCAGTGAACCAAGCAAGGGTCACAGGGCGAGTTCTGCATGGAACATGGAAATAAGTAGTAAGTTAATAACAAAGCAACAGATCTTCCTGCTGAAAAACAGAACTGACCCCTGAGAACATCTTTTTTTATTTTCCACAAGTAGGATTGACAATTGTCAAAGAATAGAAATTCCCATTAATGTTTCACTGTCACCTAATGCAAGGCCATCATTAGAAAGTAAAATTTCTTGTAACAAATAGCATTGAACATTAAGACTACAGCAGAAACATTAACACTCACAAGCCTTGATAAGATACTAGAGGTTCGGTTATGATGATTGAAATAACAAGAGTCGAAATCGAACGTCTGGAAAGATTCTTTTACTGAGGGAAAGTTCAACGAAAAAGACAAGCAAATCTAATGTCACCATTTTTTCACCCATTCTGTATATAAAACAGGCAGAACTAATTTTAGAATTCGGCAAATGTAAATGAACATAATGATGTAAAAGAGAGAGTAAATGTTGAAGGGAAGAGATATTCATATAATTATGTTCATATATAGCTTCTTCCTTGTATTTTTGCTTTGACACTGGGCAAAGCAAAACATTTTCTTCCAATAGTATATCCTAAATACACTAGATAACAGAAAACAATTTTTTGACAGCAAACTGATCCTCTGGCTGGAATATCGTAGGAGGACAGCAGAGACAAGTTTGCATCTAGTAATTGTTACTATAAACTAATAAAAAATGTTTTCCAACGATAGCATTCAATCAGAAAGGACCAATTCTAGTATAGTAAATTGGGAAATATTAAGAATTGACACCATAACCATTCTAAAAAGGCCATTTTACCAAAAGAAAATGAGATAACCTTGAGATGATATTTCTTCTGCAATGACTGCCGCATGAGGCCAGTGTATATTCCACACATCCACCAACCAAAAAACAAACCCTCACAAATGAGAAATGTTGTCCTTGGATCAATGATTCCATGTAGGGCTGCCGTTGCGGCAGCGAATGCAAGGCCACCCTCTACAAAAATGGCATGACAAATGCATGGTCCATTCCATGGAGTATCTTCTCTAATTTGTTCAACATTGCGGCCAAACAGAACACAAGGGCAAAATAGTCCCATCTTGCCTGTCGTAGATTAGAACATAAAGGATTTTAGAATCATCAACCACCCATATTGGACGGATACTAAGATAAGACTGAAGGGGCATTTCACGTTAATCTATTCATAATCGTATAACAATAGAATCTCGCCCCATTGTATGACAACCAAACTGAATGTCTTTTGGAACAAATATTGTAGAATGTAAGTTTTCCTGGCTGGATTACATGCTCGGATCAAGCTTACTAAGGAAATTTTGGATTTTCAGATAATTTTTAATGCATAAGAGTTGACAAAGCAATCATCTTCAGCTGTTGAGACTTCAGAAATTTCACTCCTGTTTCACTGAAACATGATCAGAACTTACAACTTTCTGCATCCTCCGCACAATCAAAAATCCCTGTTGTCCAAGGTTCATCTGCAGGAGCCTGATAGCTTTCTGGTAAAGGCTGTCCGCATTCATTGCACTTGCGAACATGCAACTGCAGATTTAACCACACAAATGAAATTCAGAATTTTGAACATATAAAAACGAGCCTCGCTAATATATTTAAAAAAAATAAAGTTTAATGAAGCCTGAGAAATTCATAGACAAGCAACTAGGTCATAACATCAAAGCTGGAGGAATTAATCATGATCTTAACACTAAATTCAGTGAGATTGAGTATCCAGCTCAACCAATTCCAGAGGTAGATCCCTTTTTCCCCTCTTTCCTTTACACACACATACACAGTGGCAGGGGCAGATGGATCCCCTCCAACCAACTTTTTCCAGGCATAATCCCAAATCACATAACATAGAAACAGAATTACAATGTCAATAGCGCAGATACATATATAGGAAGAACACAATACGCCTTCACATATACAACTACGCACATCTATTATATATACATAGACATCGTAGAAGAAGAAAACCTGAGGAACATCAATGGGCTGATTAAGCTCTCCGGGTTTAATATCCTCCATCGGCGCTTGATCTTTCGTCAATTTGACATACCTCGACGGGTGACTTACTTCCTCCGCCATTCTTTACAAGATCTGAGGAGAACCACAAAAATCTCACAGAATTCAAAACCCCAAACCCCCAAATCGTAGTACCACTAAACCCAACTAAAGAAAAACAAATCACTCACTGAAAAATCCACACACCCCTCGCCACACACACACACAGATAGCGTATTCTTACCACAGTTTTGCCTTGTAATTGAAGTAGATGAACGTGTACGAGTCAACGAGCGTGGAGTAATCGCTTAATAATGCAATTAGATTTTAGCGAGATGCAAAGGAAGAATTGAAAACGGCGAAGACTCGGGACTGAGTTATTTGGTATGGAAATTGAATTCCTGTAGAATTCTTTGTTTCTTTTTCGGGTTTAACGCACTATTTCTACTCAACACGAAAGACTTGCTACTTGGTTCTAGACAGGGTTTATTCAATACAACGTATGGATCTTTTGTCTGCGTTCTTCCGGCCCAATATAATCTCTCCACGTCTGCCCAGACGGAAAATTATAGGGAAAAATCCAAAGAACCCCCTGTAATAATAGGAATGTTCAAAAATCCCCCTATAAAAATTAAAGTATCAAATACTCCCATGATATAAAATAAAGTTCAAAAAACCCCCTCCGTACAAAAATTGGGCCACACGCGCTTTGACTGCGATTTTTCTATAAAAATACCTTTTTTTTTGACATTTTTGCCCTTCTCTCACATTTAACATATAATATTATATATATGTATTTAAGAATTAAATATTATTTTATATAATAATTATTTAATTAAAATATGATATATTTCTATTAATAATAAAATATTTTTTATATAATAATTACTTAATTATTTATATAATAAAATATTATTTTAATAAATTAAAATTAGTTTTATATATAATTTAAAAAAAAAATGCAGCGGCGGCGTCGTCGCCGCCACTGCTGAAGAGGAGGGCCGGCGCCCTCCTCACCATGGGCGACGCGGTCGCCCATCCAGCGAGGGCGACCGCATCGCCCTCTATTTCTGGGTGGCCGGCGTCGCCCAAATGGGCGCCGGGGGAGGGAAGGGGAGGGGGAGGTGTGCCGAGAGGATAGGGGAGGGGGGAGGGAAGGGGGGGTTTGGAGGTGGAAGGGGTGGGGGAGGGGGAAGAAGATCGGTGGGCCCGGTGGGGGTTGGGGGTTGGGGGTGGGGGGAATGGGGTATAATTGTTATTTTTTAATTTTTTTTATAAATTATAATTATATGTATTATAAATATATATTAAAAATTATAAATTAAAATATTATATATTAATAAGCCTAATTGACCGGTTTGACTAGAATGGTATTTTAGTCATTGTTTCTAAAAAAAATAGATTCAAATTGACCTAGGGGCTGTGTGATTATTTATTGGTAACCTAGGGGTGATTTTTGATATTAAAAATTTCATAAGGGGGTTTTTGATATTTTGTTATATCACAGGGGGGCAAAACGGATTTAACCCGAAAATTATATGGTAAAATTACAGTAATTTTATGCTCCGAATTCAAAATTCAATCTTATAGATGGTGGAAATTTGCAAAGTGAGATTCTTTTTTTTTTCAAAGTTCAAATATAATACAGAGGAAAAAATACTTAATAAGTATATATTTGGTTGGTGCAATTTAACATAATTCTGGAATTATAATTAAAAAATCATAGTATTACTTATTTATATTTTACCTCTGTCGTTAATTATTATTTCTTATCTCCCTCATAGTTTTTAACTATTCCAAATAGATTGGGAATACATTATTCTTTTTTATATTGCTAAATGATATTTAATAAAATTTATATTTACAAAATTTTATAATCACAAATAATATATATTATTTTTAATAAATTAAATACAGCAAATCTTAATACTGAACTATTAAATATGTGTTAAAAGTATACAACATTAATAAGTTAACTTTTAAAATTTTTTAATAGATAGTATGTATAATATTTTTGTAAATAATAAATATTTATCAGATATTTAATACATAAAAACATGCACATATATATATATATATTGTAAGTATTAGGGAAGTGCTCGATGTGCCAATTAGTGCATATGATGTAGCTTGATAGCACGTTATAATACTCGTATAATAAACGATCTTATTTATCTTACATTAATAAATCATATTGTATTCTTCATTCCTAATTTGTGTATTCATATTATGCAATTGAACAAAGTCTTTAGGTCATTCATAACTATGACACATGGTAGCACATATGATGGTGATTATGAAATTTGCGCTCAAGATTTTAGTCTTATACATTCCAAACCAAAGATCAATGAGATGAATATATCACTAATCCTATAGAGGATTGCTCACACAATTAACATCATTTGAGCAAAAGTCTCATTTCATGGACATTAACATAAAGATATTAATGTGTGTGTGATAATGCTTGTTAGGAACCAGCATTTTAATTGATATGATTACTTAAGTATTGTGATATATTAATTTTGGATTAATTGGTATGTGTTTTTTGCTAATTAATTGAAATAATTAAACAAGCGCACTTGTTGAATGTGGTTGGAGGGAGCACACTCATTTATGCATATGGAAGCACACTCCAATGAGATTGGAAGACCAAATCAAAATATGCTTAGGCCTTGCTTACATTGCTTTATTAGGTTGGATATTGTTGGAACTTTGGCCCAATCCAATAATATCCAATATTTTTTTTATTGGTACGAGGTTGTGTCCTAATCCGTAATTTTTGATAAATTTACGTAATTTATCATGTATAAGAGGCCTTGATCTTACTTAGTTCGATCGTCTTTTAGGTCTCGAGAAAGAAAGTACTTTTCTAACCCTCATTTTACCCATAAAATTACATATTGACCCTCTTATCCGCAATATTGAATTATTCCCACATGTCCACCATATTTGAAATTAAAAAAATAAAAAATACCCTTCTTGCATGACAGAAAAATCAGCCGAGTAGATCAACATTTACTTCATTTAATAATTGTGTGCGTTTAGCATTTCTGCATTTTTATCTAAACAGACAAAATTCACTACTTTTTTCAACTACAAAAGTAAACGAACCTTATGGGAGTTCACTCTTTGAGGTCTCTAAATCAAGTGCACTGTATACAGTTTCAAAAAATAGCGCATCCTTTTGAAACTTTTAAAAAAAGTTAGTTTTGAGCCTACCAATAGTTGGAATCCCAAGATAAGTTATCATTATTGTTGCGGCAAACAACGATATATATAACTTATATTTCAAGTGCATTATATATATATATATATATATATGATATATGGTTGGCTATTTGATTGTGAATGATGCATCGCTTGCTAAGAAGGAGGTTGTTTTGGAGAACATTCATTATATCTTTTTCAGAGGGAGTGCAAAAGGTATTAAATCAGTTTAATTGCCCTATTTTGTGCTCTCACATAATTCTATTATTCCAATGGATAAACGTTTTATGTATATATCTTATTGCATGTTTATTTTTAGTTGTAAAATCTTTAAATTTCGTTGCGCTTATTGCCTTCATTTTCAGTACTCCACCAATAAATATATAATTAATTTAATATTTTAAAATAATATTTTTTATATAACAAAATTAAAATATATATTATTATAAAAAATATTTTTTGTTCACAAACGGCGATTTGTAGAGTTACTGTACTAAATTTTTTGTTGTGTTGATAATACTTTTAAATTGTTTTTTTTAAATATAATATATTATTTTATATATTTTATTTATTTAAAATATAAAAGATTATTTATTATATTGGTGCTAAAGCTAATTAAATATATATAAAAAACTTAAATACTATATACAGGAGCACAAAACCGAGCAACCAAACAAATCCTGGGGCAATAGTATTGAAACCCTAATTACCACAACGTTCAATTTTCTGATACCACACTATAAATCGCTCCCCGACTAAATCTTAGGGCTTCTCATTGATATTATCTAGAAACTGTAAATCACTAAATTATTTCTTGAGGATTATTGTTGTTTCGAGCTTCGGTACATTCAATCTGCCACCGATGGATGCTCAGAGGGCTTTGCTTGATGAACTCATGGGCTCAGGTTAGAAGTATTTCCGTTGCCTTAAACCCTAGCTTTTGAATCTAGATTCTGTGCTTTCTTTCGATGGAATTTGCGGTTAAGTTTTCTGTATGTTCAAGCTTATTTTTTGTCAGTGAATTATTGCTCGATTGAGTGTCCAATCCCCAGGTTTTGGTCAATAGATTGTTGCTTTATTTTTGGCTTTGAAGATTCTAATTGGAGGCTAAATTTCGAACTGGACAGTTGTTGTGAACTAATTTTTTGTCAAAATTTCGATTAGGAGTTAGGACCTCAAATTTCTAGTTTCAGCAAGCAAGGTCTTAATTGATATAGAGTAGCACATTAAAATTTACTGCTACATCTTTTTGTTCTCATCTTTTGTTGTTGTGGGTGATTGAAGTTTGCGAATTTACTTCTTGGAAGCATAAACCTGTTCTGGAAATGCATTCTTTTATTTCTCTATGCACATACTACTGAATGGAATGCTTATTCATATTCTTGTTCTTACTGCAGCGCGTAATTTGACGGAAGAAGAGAGAAGAGGGTACCGGGAAATTAAGTGGGACGATAAGGAAGTTTGTGGATGCTACATGGTTCGATTTTGCCCCCATGATTTGTTTGTAAACACTCGGAGTGATCTAGGTAATGTCTAGCTTCATTTCATTCAAGCTTCCTAGTTTCTCTGGAGGTATTATTTAGAGTATGTTGAAGAAGATCGGCTTATTTCATCACCTAATAGTATGTTATGCGCGTTGTTAAAGCATTTGCATTTAGTACCTAAATATCTCCATGTTTCCTCTCCTGCACCTGCTATATTGCTAACTAATGTTCTTGGTTGTGTTGATTGTATCAGGGGTGTGCCCAAAAATTCATGATCCAAAGTTGAAGGAAAGGTGATAGGAGCTTATTAAGCTGGAATTTTTCTTTCAAGCGTTCTCTATTTCTAGGGTGTTATACACTAGTTTTAACATGCCATGTCTTTAGGTGCAATTTTTACTCTGAATTCTTGTGAGACTAGGAGCTCGTGCCCAGCAAACCTGTTGTGTATACTTTTACAGTTCTGGCCTTGAATTCTATTTATTGTCCTGCTTTTGTGTCTTTTTGAAGAGTGTGCCTTCTGTGGCTGTCTGACATGGAGGCGCAGGGGCTTAAGATTGTATATAATCGTTGTTTTCTGATGAAGGAGATTTGACCATATGGAACGTTTGGCATTAATAAGTGACATGCAACAACTAACAGCTCTTTAGTTCCTTTTAGAGCACACTTTTATGAGACATTACCGACTTGTTTAGAACATCCTAATTACACGGGTTGTGTATTGGATGTTTTTATAAAATTTGAAAGGTAGCCCCTCAAAATACTTCTTTTAACATAACAGATGTACGAGTTTTTTATTGTATTAACTTTAGACCTCAAAAAGATATTGACAGTGTACACTATAAAGCTCTTGAGTAACTTAACCTATATAAGCTGATCATGGAATCTAGGTGCTTTTGTTCTTCTCTGTTTTCTTTGAGAAGGGCCACAAGAAAAGACAGATGCTGCATCAGCATTTCCTTTTCTATTTTTGTATCTTTTCTCGTGATTTTCATGTCAAGATGGATTAATCAACAATATTCAGAGATAGGACCCTGTTGAAAATCTGTTTTAAGCAATTTGTTATCACAGCAGATGTTGCTGAGTCACTATACTAACTTGAGGCATCTGATACAAACTTGCATAACATCCATGGACAGTCATGCATTTTCTGTGTTTCCCTCAGTAGTTTCAAGATTATAAGCGTATTTTGGAGTCTAGATGACACCTTGTTGTTTCTCTCTGTAGTTTTGAGAAGTCCCCCAGACATGATTCATATGTCCCCAAGTTTGAAGCTGAACTAGCTCACTTCTGTGAAAAGCTGGCAAGTATCTGTCTTCAGTACTTATGATTCAATGTCAATTGATATGATCTCTGATAATAGTTTCACCAATTTTCAAATTTCTGTTTCAGGTTTCAGATTTAGATCGAAGAGTGAGGCGTGGTCGTGAACGCCTTGCACAGGAGGTTGAGGTCCCCCCCCCTCCTCCTATTTCAGCTGAAAAATCTGAGCAGTTGGCAGTGCTGGAAGAGAAGATAAAGAACCTGCTGGAACAAGTTGAGTCTCTTGGTGAAGCAGGAAAGGTTGACGAAGCTGAGGCACTTATGAGAAAGGTGCTTTCATATGTTCACTATGTGATTTTGCACTTCTCAATTATGGAAGTGTCGCAGATTGTGTTTGACTAACTTTGACTGCTATGCTTTTCAGGTGGAAATGCTTAATATTGAGAAGACAGCCTTGACTCAGCAACCGCAGCAGGATAAACTATTGATGGTTGCACAGGAGAAAAAAATGGCATTATGTGAAATATGTGGTTCCTTTCTAGTGGCAAATGATGCTGCAGAGAGAACTCAGTCGCATGTTACCGGCAAGCAGCACATGGGTTATGGAATGGTCCGTGACTTCCTCTCTGAGTATAAGGTAATACTCATATTATGCAAGTCATACTCTATTTGTGCAATCACCAAATAATTGACATCCATTTATATATTTTATACAATCACCAGGAAGCAAAGGAGAAGGCTAGAGAAGAAGAGAGACTGGCTAGGGAGAAAGAAGCAGAGGAGCGAAGAAAGCTACGGGAAAAAGAATATGAGAGCAGACGCCGAAGAAGTGACTCTACTGACAGGGACAGGTATCGTGATAGGGATAATGACAGGGAGAGGGACAGATACCGAGAACGGGATCGTGACCATGAGAGATCTCGTGAAAGAAATGGTAGAGGAAGCCGGGAAGGGGGAAGAGGATCAGATAGGAAGAACAGCAGTTCGAGTAACGGAAGAGAAGGCAGTAGGGATAGATACCGAGAACGTGACAGAAGCAGGTCACGTTCTCCCCTCAGGCATGGTCGCAGAAGGTCATCCAGGAGTCCAGGTCGTCCACATTAGAGGATTGTATAAAAATTTCTGAATTCTGAAGAGGTAGACACTTTATAAACCACCAAAGTTTAATGTGTGTGAATTGGAGGCTTAAGTTCTGTTGTCACTATGAGTAAACGTGTTTTCTGTTCTCACAGCTCTATGAGACTGTACCATCTCCCTATCAACAATATAATTAGAGGAGAAAAGGTTGAGGTAGGTACAATTTCATTGGCGTAACTCTTTTATTCAAGTTTCGGTTGACTGTTTGATGCTTTACAAGTGATTTTGTCCTCAAGCCAGTGCTTTTCACCATTCTACCAGTTTGCTTTTCTTGTTTTTGGCTTGGTTTATTCAGAGTTTCTGGCAAATCTGTGTCCCTTCTCATAGGTAACTCAGGTAATGCAATGTGATTTATTTCTTGTGATTGTTGCTCACAAATAAGATCTCATGTAGATCTGCTGTTGCACTTATGTGAAGCTCTTGGACTGCTGGGGTAAATCTTTCTTACCTGATTTGTATTTCATCCCTCATTAGCACCAGATTTGAATAGTTGAAGTATGAAAGCATCATTACTATCCATACTGGTAGTGTTGCTAGTTTGTCCCTGGAACAAATCATAGGTAAAAATTAATGCTGTGGTTTGATTAGACTAGGAATCCAATTTTTTCCTTCCTCTGGTCTTAAAGCGTATCGATAATATATTAGCCTTCTCCATAGTTATGAGGATTACTCTGTATGTATTCCTTGAAGCTATATTCAGGTCACTGGTGTGAAGTGTGCACACCATGTTGAAAATTTTAGAAAATGAAACTCCATTCTGCACAAGGCCGTTTTTCAAGATTATGCAAGGATGTCCAGGACTGCATTGGATTTCCTATGGTAACTCTCTGTTTTCTTGTACGGTGAAATTTGTTGCTCACTATAACAGAACATGTGCGAACGAGTTGATGGAACTTCTGTTTGTCGTGGAGTCACATTGACTACCAGCATAGTTGCAAAATTGTCTTGGCACAATTTGGCTTGGTGATGCGTTGTTTAGAGTGCTATGGTTGATAAAATGGTTAGTACATAGATTGGAAGGACTTGCCAAGCACAGGTGCTCTGCTTTCAGCTCAAAGTAGTAGTGATATTATGGGTGATGATCATCCAATGTTCAATGTATATCAGAAGGCAGATCCAAGCGCTAGCTTACATGAATTATTACTGTGTCTCTTTAAGGGTGTTCAATTTTGTAACTGGAGTTCAGTTTGATCATATTTACCTCCTACACAGGATATAAAGCTACACGGTGCAATTAAGTTTTGTTTGTAACCAAACAGAAAATGGATGTATTTTATCTTACAGATGGAAAGAATAGAGAGGTTTATAGAGAAATGGGATCTGAATAGCTATTATTTCTACAATTTGAGTTCCTAGGAGGATATTTCCTTAGACACGCAGTGAAAAAAGTTGAAAAGAGTAGGGTTAATATTTCCATAAACTGAATTCATACATGGTGGAAGTTGGCTGGTCAAGATGCTGAATGTAATTGCATGACCTTCTGCTAGCCGATGGGCGATAGTGATGGCTTTCAACAGAACACGAATGCAGCAATTTTGTACAGAGAATAGTATATGATGGTACCATAAGGGGCCCAAGAAGCAAGAAATAGTGAGTGGCTGAGTTTGGAGGATTTTATCATGTTTTGTTCAGTTTCTTCGTAAGAGATCCTAGGCGCTCACTCATAAATATCGGTTTGAAATATATCATTAAATATTTATAATAATATAATTATTTATTTTTCTTAAACGATCCAAATCATTTTTCAAGTTACTATCATATTTATCTTTCATTTTTACTCATTTGTCGCTTGCTCCACTTTTAATTATCTTTTTCTAAATCGCTATATTGTTATTACGACTATATGCATGCAAGTTTGCGTGCCACGGTAATTAGTAATCTATAAATAAAATGTACTTTGTTATTACATTACGGGTGGGAGGTAGGGAACGTGAATTGTACCTCAAGACTGGCCTCCTTTATTGAAAAGAGGTTATGCCAACTAAATAATGGATAGTGTAAGTAAAGAGATACAATTTGAACCAAGTTGTGCTTGTGGTGATGGTCTGCTAGCATGGTCAGTTGTAACAGTAACTGTACTTCAGCTTAGCATTTCCCAACTGATTTTACCTTTCCAGTTTCCACCCATCAAGAATTCCTACATTCTTCGTCTCTCATTGTTATTTATTTCATAATGAACACCTCATGCAAATTATGCAATGCCATAGTAAAGTGTAACGGCCCACTTCAAAACCCATAAACCTGAAGCCCAGTAGATTCAGGCCCAATATAGGATCCATGTTTCCTTGGGCGAAAAGTTTCTGTCTTTCTCGCGAACCTTCTCGTCTTCTCCATCACTCTATCCATAATCCACTCGCGTACCTTCTACACACTGCTCCTCCTCCCTTTAAATCTCGCTTCTACCCCACTGCCCCCCCGTCGCACATCTCACTTGCAACTCACGCGCTGTCTTCGCTTAAACCCTTGCCAAAACCTCATCGCTTTCGTCTTCTCCAAGCTTTCAATCGCACGTCGCAACTGAAATGGCGTCCTCTCTAGCTCTGAAGAAGCTCCTCTCCTCCAACCTCGCCGCCAGGTCGTTCCGTCCGGCTCGCGCTGTAGCTCAGCCGGCTTCCTTCCGACTCTTCAACAGCAACGCCGTTCGCGAGTATGACAGCGACGACCGCGATGTGGACGTAGACCGCCGTCCTGATCGTCGCGTCTTTTCTCCCTTCGCAGGTATCTGTTCTCGCAGTCTATACTTGGTTTGAGTGTGCGCTTGCTGTTTATGTTTACTTGAAGCCTGTTTCGTGTAATTGCATGTGGTGATTGTGCTATTCTTTTTTTTTCCCCCTCTGTTTTGCTTGCTTCATTTCGTTTGTGCTACATTTTTATTGATTTCGTGTTTCTGATGTTTCCGTATGTACTCAGATCTGTCTGTGCATAAGCCTACTACAAGTCCTATAGTACAATAGCTGATGTGCTACTATTTTTCAATTTAGGAGGTCGTCTATGCGTTTGTTTGAAGATTGCAGTAACAATTAGAGATAATTTCCTTAAGAGCAATTTCGTTAACAATTGCATTTTCATAATACGCAGGAGTATTTGATCCGTTCTCCACGAGGAGCAGCCTTAGTCAAATCTTGAACATGATGGACCAATTCATGGAATCCCCTGTCACTTCCAGCATTCGCCGTAACTGGGATGCCAGGGAAACTGCTGACGGGCTCCACCTGCGCATGGATATGCCTGGGTTAGACAAGGAGGATGTGAAAGTCTCGGTGGAGCAGAATACTCTGATCATCAAAGGCGAGGGCAAGAAGGAATTCGAGGAAGAGGAGCATGGAAGGAGGTACAGTAGCAGGATTGATCTGCCAGAGAGACTCTACAAGACCAATGAGATCAAGGCTGAGATGAAAAATGGTGTTCTGAAAGTGTTTGTGCCCAAGATCAAGGAAGAGGAGAGGTCTGATGTTTTCCATGTGAGTGTTGAGTGAATGGTACGTAGTGTCCTTTTAGCAGCAGAGATAGGTGATGGAACGAAACTGTCAATAAAATAAGCGAGAGTTGTCTGTTTCTTGTACTTCTGCGTTCAGTTTTAACTTTAAGCATATCGAATATCTTGAGACAGCTTCTTAATTTTGTCATGGGATCACTTTTCTCTTTCTTGGATCAGTTCAATGTATGTTGTGAATGTATTACAAGTAATATCGCACAATCAGTGAGCGGTATAATTGCAAAAACGTTAACAAGTTTTTCGGGATGAATTCGGCTTTGAATGTGCAGTTTGGGTTTGGTTTTAATTTAAGATGAGTAGGAGCTGTGAGCTGGTTCTGGGTGTTGGTCAAGTTGGGCATGGGCTTAAGTAAGTTGGGCCTGGGGTTTCAACGGTGGAATGAGTTGGGTTTTGATGGGCGGGAATGCGGTTCTAATATTATGATTCTGGTGAGGCAGAGAGATATATGGACTGGACTCGTATGATGTTTATTTAGGATCCATTCAAGGGCATGTTCCGACGTGTGGATTTCAATTTGATGATACGAGATAACATACAATCGGGATGTTATTAGAATGGTACGCCGTTTACATTGTCGTGACAGGCAATCCATATGCTGTTTAGGAAAATTTCTATTCGGGCTTATTAGCTGGACTAAATTGCTATGAATATAAGTGTATTTTGACTAAAAGGACATAACTCAAGTAAAACAATTTTTTGTAGTATGATTGATTTTATGTAGCGTCTCGCACGCAGAGAAGAAATATGCTTTAGTAATATTCGAATATCCCATGAAAAGGTCGAATAGTAGATATGAATGCGTCTCCTGGAACTTATTCTCTGGACCGTAAGTGGGATGAACATCTCAAAAGAGTGTCCACGTTCTGAAAAACAACCAACAATACTAAACATAACTGCACACCACCAAATACGGTTTGGGAAATTATAGCAAATAAGACACAGGCACTACATCTCAAAATTTCGCATTCATTCCCCTCGGCGTCTGAGAGTGACTATTTACATCATTCCAGGAAAAAACAGAAAAAAAAAAAAGATGTTGAGTGTGTTATGTGATTTTAATTAAAGGAAGCTTGCAATGTTAGTTTTTTAAGAAAAAAAATTGTTTAATGGCGGGACGCGGAACATGGAAATGGTGTAACCAGAAGATTGTTTGACATGGAATTGTGTGTTTGAAACTTGCAAAAAAGTTTTGATTTATATAAAGTCTAAATGTTGATGGGGGGAGAGACATTATAAAATCAATTAGTTATAATATTATATTACTAGTCTTAATTGATTGATGTTACATTTGATATATCATCTCATCACATCATCTCTTACATTCTTGGACAATTTTAATTCAATAAAAAGTCATTTATTGCCTTGCACATCTCTCTCTCTCTCTCTATATATATATATATATGTATCACTTGTTTTTAAAAAAAAAAGAAAAATAAATTTGACAAAATAAAATTTGAAAATTTTGAAGGTGTAATCCGATATGTTGATCCTTATACATTATACTAAAGAATTTACTTAGAGGGGGTAATTTATTAATTTACTACAAAAATTATTTTGTATTTAATAAAAAATCGATCACTTACAGTAATGGTGAATCATTTCTTTTGATTGATAGTAGTGACAACTCAATCACCACCGATTTACAATATTTATTTTTGCGCTTCACTATAAATGTATAAATGTTTAAATATGACAATTATACATATAAAACACTTATTTTTTGTTGTTTACTTGTAAGTTCACAAAATTACCACACCACCCCCTGAGGGTTTGAGATTTGAGTGGTATGAAAGTCAAAGGTGACGAGTAAAAGGTATTAGAAGGGCAGTTTGGGGAATGTCATAGTAGCCCCACCTCACCCCCACCCCCACTCCCTTTAGAGTTTAAAGTGAAACAGAAACTGAAACCTCTTCTTGCAATCGTCACTCACTATCATCTGCTTCGGGGAAACGTCACCAGCTTTTTGTTCGTTAAGCAACTCATCACAGGCCAAGAAGAACCGAGCCCCAGCAGAAGATTTGCAGGCGGAGACATAAATACTGCAGACAGATTAGCACAACACATTCTTTCAACCTCAATCAACATAGGTGATTATATTATTATTATTAATCATACATATCTCTCCTATATCCTTCCTTTTCTTTGTTTTTTATCTTTCTAGTTCTTGGGATTTCATGTTGTCCATCTGAATGAAAATTTTCAATAGTTGTTAGAAACCCAAGTCTTCCGCACGCTGAAGAAGTATGTTTCAAGAATCATTTTTTTAAGACTGATGATCATCTTACAAGAATCAATAGTTGTTAGAAATCCATAGTCTTCCTGTTCTCTGCGTGTATGTGTGCAATGAAAGAATTTGAGTAACAGCGACTGGAGAATTTTCCTGGAACATATGATTTTTCTTTTTTGTGGCAATGGGATTTCGGAGAATTCAAAAATCTACTCATCCCTATTTGTCCTATATATTTGCTTTCTCGACTCAAACTCCTCTGATGTTCCACTTCACCTCACCTACATTACTTTCCTGCGGTTTTCAGGTTGCAATTGTTTGTTCTATATAATACACAAGTTACCTTCAATCCATTAATGGGATCCACCGCCGAACCAGCCCCGGAAGTAAACGACAGCAAGCCACCAGGAATCCAATTCCTAGAGTACATAAAAGGATCTGCCATTTCTTACAAGTCATATCAAGCACTTGTCCTAATTGTGACGTTTTTCGCCTACTTGGCCTACCATACGACCAGAAAAACCACAAGCATTGTCAAAAGTGCTCTTGATCCGCAGACGCCACGCACAGATACAAACGCCCCCTTCTCATGGAGAAGGGCTTATTCTCACCAGCCATTCGAAAGCACCAAGAATTTGTCTGCTCTTGGAGCTGGATGGCCACCCTTTAACGGCCGCGATGGGACAGAAATGCTCGGTGAGCTTGATGTGGCGTTCCTGTTCGTGTATGCGGTGGGGATGTACTTCTCCGGTCATGTTGGTGACAGAGTTGATCTTAGGGTATTTCTTTTTGTAGGAATGGTTGGAACGGGCTTGTTTACTGCCCTGTTTGGAGTTGGATACTGGGCAAACATCCATATCTTTTCTTACTACTTAGTAGTTCAAATGCTTGCCGGATTGTTCCAATCCACTGGGTGGCCCTCTGTGGTCGCCGTTGTGGGAAATTGGTTTGGTAAGAAGAAGAGAGGACTTATAATGGGTGTTTGGAACTCTCATACATCTCTTGGTAACATTATAGGTTCTGTGGCTGCTTCGATATTGTTGAAGTATGGGTGGGGTTGGTCCATGGTTGCTCCTGGTTTAGGCATTGCTTTTGTTGGCATGGTGCTGTTCTTCCTATTGCCGGTTAGTCCTGAATCAGTTGGAGCTGTTGTGGGAGATGATGAATTGAGCTCCTCCAAGAAAGTGGGGGAAGAAATAAGACAACCTTTGCTGGAAACAGAGGCAGATGCAAAGGATGCTGTGGGGTTTCGACAGGCTTGGAGTATTCCTGGGGTTGCGCCTTTTGCTCTTTGCCTTTTCTTCGCGAAATTGGTGGCCTATACTTTCCTATACTGGCTTCCTTTCTACATTAGCCACACAGGTAAGTGAGTTTCCTAAATATAATTCTTGGGCTTATTACAATGATCTCTGTGGAAGTTTGTGTAATTACCGACAATATCCCTCGTATTTCTAAGATTACAAACTCTCAACTTTCCATATCTAAGAAATAAAAACCTTACAATTATCTTAATTATGGGGTTAGATACAGAACAACCGGTCCTACTTCTTGGAAATAGAATATTAACACTCCATCAAATTCTTTAACCTTAATGAAATGAAGTGTTATGTAAATCTTATAAACTAAAAGTGAAAGTTCTCGTAATTTCAGAAGCGGGAGAATGTAGTCAATGATTATACCAGCAACCGGGGGAGGTTGTTACGTCTTTTTTGCATTGAAAATAGGTTCCTATACACAGCATTGTCTCTCTCTCACACTTATTGCATTTCATTGTGACATCTGCAGCTATAGAGGGGAGGTACCTGACGGATGAGGAATCTGGAAACTTGTCGACTATGTTTGACGTTGGAGGGGTGGTCGGAGGGATCCTGGCAGGCCACATTTCTGATCGTCTAGATGCAAGGGCCATAACAGCAGCAAGCTTCATGTACTGTGCTATCCCAGCTCTCTTTCTGTACAGAAGCTACGGCCACATATCAATGACGTTAAACATCACACTCATGCTGGTCACAGGAATGTTTGTGAATGGGCCTTATGCTCTTATAACAACAGCAGTTTCAGCCGACCTGGGAACACACAGCTCGTTAAAAGGCAATTCACGGGCTTTAGCCACTGTTACTGCTATAATAGATGGAACAGGCTCAATTGGGGCAGCCATCGGGCCTCTACTAACAGGATACATTTCAGCCAAGAGCTGGAATGCTGTATTCACAATGCTAATGGTTTCAGCACTAATATCTGGTTTGCTTCTAACAAGACTTCTTGTGGCCGAGGTGGCTGCAAAGATTCAAGGGCCGGGCACACAAGAACTTCCTGGGTCAAGGGCGGCTCTGCCTGAAGCATGATTTTACTATAGAACTGCGTTGTTTTCTGAGTTCTCGTGCCTCCGTGTGCTAGATATTTCGGCTCAGATGAGTAGCCACAGTCGATATGAAATCGAGTGGTAAATAGTTTGTGGTTGAGGTCTTGATAGAAGATGTTTTTGCGTCATTCATGGTTGATGTTGTGATGGGAAGAAATGGTGATTCCCTTGTTTCTATTACATGTAAAAATAAGTAGATAACCTCATTGTACAGTCTTGTATACTACATGGGACAATATATGTCCCTAGAGAAGGCCAGAGGAAATGGCTATCCACAGGTCTAACATTATCATTTGCTCTTTTGAGTTCTTTCAATCAAAAGATATCTTATTCTCTCCAAAGCTAGTTTCAACTTCACGTTTTAAATTTAACAAATCACAAGAACATAATTTTTCCTTCCTTAAGTCAAGTTCAACTCAAAACCAATACAATTGGGGAACAATGACGAATTCATGCTTCATAATATCGAGCTGCTTTAGTTTGATTCAACTAAAGTTTGATAAAGTTTGATTTGATTACTATACAATTAATTCAAATGCAATTTTGAAACTCAATCACAATCCAAACATATTTGATAAAAATACCTTCGTCTTGACTCGATTTACTCTACATTACTCATGATTTGCAACTCCTAAAACTCTGTTTCTGGGAGAAAAACTGGGGAAATGACCAGTCAAATTCATTGATAAAGCAACCATCTTTTCATCAATTAATCACTTACACATATACGATCACTTATCACATCCATCCAAGAAATACAATTCAATCAAACGATCACAGTTTAGCCCACAAACCAGCAGGCAGTTTTGGGGGGAAAAAAAGAGAGGAGGAGAGATAAAAACCTGAAATTTAAATAAACCAAAACTGCGATCACGCTCAGTCAAGTGCCCAAACGGCGTCCTTGCGGTATTTTTCTTTCCACTTTATTGGCAGTAAAAAGAGCTCCATGGACAACCTTCTTGATGTTGGGGACGCTTTGGGCTGTGTAAATTCCACTTACTGTTGAAGCTACGAGCAAGAAGCTGCTCCTTACTATACCCATCGTTCTTTTGCCCTATTGGTGAGTGGCATTCTCTGATTCGAACTGGAAAATGAACATAGATTTAGGGCTGTTCTTTTCATGTTGTGGGTTCTCCGCGGGGATTGTCCGCCATGCGCGGCGGGTGGTGTAAAGTTGAGCCGCCGCTCGGTTGCAGTAGAATGCGTAGATAGCGTCTGACAAAATAACTCCATGATTAAGCAACGCCGTGTTGCACATTACATTTTTGTCCTCCCTCTAATATTAATTTTTCCTTTTTTACTATTTGAATAACAATTACATTGTGAAAGAGAGTTTTCAAAATAAGGGCATAACATCACAGTTACATATATAATTATTTTTCATTTTAGGTATTTATTATTTTTTTAAAAATGAGAGAATATTCATCTTTTTAGCATCCATTTTAGGTATTTATTATTTTTTTAAAAATAAGAGAACATTCATCTTTGTACCCTCTTTTTTTTTTTCTTTTTCAAATTCTTTCCGTATCTATATGATCTTTCATTACTTTCTAGCATCCAATAAAGTTTAAATGCATTTTTCGTTCTATAAAACTTGTCATTTAATGTTTTCTTTCTTTAATTTTTTAGGGTAGGATTTTAGTCCTTTATCTTTTTAAGTTTTGTGAATTTAGTCATTCTTTTTCCTTCAGAATTTACCCTTGTAGCTAGAAAATGCATGTGCATCTCACATGATCTTTTAAAATTGGGTTTATTATTCATATTGGCTCATTTTTTCAAGCATTTTTATCTTTCAACCTTCTAGGATATCACTTTTTATCCTATATTTTTTAGTTTTCGCAATTTCAACCTTTTCTTGCACTCTAGTTCATCCTTCTCGTAGGTAAAGATAAATTTTGACAAAAAAAAAAAGAAAACTAAAATCACTAATTAAAAAGATGAGCCAAAATACTATTACCGAACATAAAGAATGATGATCTACGGTGCCAGACAGCAAATGCATTTAACCCCATCTAATAATTACTGTAGTAAATTTTTGTTATTTTAATTTGAAAAATATGGTACTCTAATATATATATTAATATAATTTTATTTATTTAATATTGTAGCTTTCAGACAATTTTGGTACTAAAAAACTTAGGAGACAAGTGGATACGGCACGAATGTTAGTGACACACATGAAGAATTTCAGAATTCTGTCTCATAACATGTTATTAGCACTCCAAGATAACTACTCCATTAAAGTCTTGCATTGGCAGAACAAGACAAAGGCCCGTGATGTGGGTGAAACTGCTACAAATCAAAACTCCGATCAAATATGCACACCATATACTCAACTACGCAAATCAATTGCCTAAGTACAGACCCCAAGGATCCTAGCCCGATGTTGTGTTTGCAGGTCATGAACCCAAATGGATTTGCGATGTTGTGTTTGCAGGTCACGAACCCAAATGGATTTTCAACCTGGTCAGCTCAGACCATTCGACCAATTGCACGTCTTTTGATGTACTCAATTAATTGACTCCATCACTTAACCGTTAAGGGTTTTGGTAGGGGACAACTCCTACTACCCTAACTAATTAGTATTATGTTTGCATACTACGTACGACCCAAAAAAGTTTAGGACCACCCGATTCAACCATTTAAAAGTGGGAATTAGCAGCAAACAGTGGGAGACTTCCCCTGAAATCTCGAGAAATCTATGGAGACAAGAAGATGGGGGGGGGGGGGGGGGGGGTTCCTGGAAACAAACTTAAGGTTTTTTTAATTTCATGATATCTGACAATTTGTTGTTAGAGTTTGGGCATTAGGGACATGATCAGTTTCCAGTGCTAATCAGCTTGCTAAATGTTTGGAGCATGTCTGTAGATCTCCAAACATTTGCATGAATGCACCAACCCATGGAAGCATGCAGTTAAAGGTGTCATGTTTTCGAATTTTGAGATGAAATATTTCATTTCACGTTTGATCTCACACGAATGTCTCAGATTTCATAGGTATACTAACAAGATATTAATTTATAAAATGAAGGGTTAAATACACTTTGCACTCTTAAATCATGCATCAAGTGTATTTACACCCCTAACAAAATGACTCTTCATGATAAATACTAATTTTTTTATGATAAAAATGCCCTTATTATTTACACCCCTAAAATATAATATGAATTATTATAAATTTTTTATTTAAAATAGACATTACTCAAAATATATAATTTTTGTATTGAGTATAGAATCTGTATAAACTCCTTAAATTTATAATTATGATATCTTTTACACAACTAGTAAAACATTTATAAAATTTTAGCATGTGTTTTTATATATATTGATTTTTTTAAGAATTATTAATACAAATTTAAGATATTACATCAAATTATATATACTGTAAAATCTGCAAATCTAAAATATAATTAATACATAAAATTCTATAATTTTTTAAGTAATGATATGATATATTTCTATTATGTGGACATGTAATTGAATAAAAATTTATAAATTATATGAATTTGGGTATATATGAAAAGTGAAATTAACCCACATAATTT
Organism: Sesamum indicum; assembly: GCF_026168435.1. NCBI lineage: Eukaryota > Viridiplantae > Streptophyta > Magnoliopsida > Lamiales > Pedaliaceae > Sesamum > Sesamum indicum. The sequence continues at coordinate 14,318,747 of NC_142663.1, read as the reverse complement.
ATTTACTTTATAAAATATATTTGCATATATTGAGTCATAATTTTTTTTGTGCTCCATAATTTATAAAAAATTATAAATTATAAATAAAATAAAATGTGAGTAAAGTTTTAAATTGCTAAAAATAATTTAGGGAGATATTTTAATAAAGCATATTTTTAGAAAACAGAATAAAAAAGTGTAGGGGTAACGTTTTTGTCTTATCAATTTCAAATTATTTTGTCAGGGATGTTTTTGTTACTTTTCATATGTTTGGAGTGTAGACAAAATGTATAGTTCATGAATGCAAAGTGTATTTAATCCTAAGATTAAATATAATGTAATAATTAGCAAGATTGAAGAAGTAGAAGACAAAGTAAGTACAGTAATAATGTCAAAGTAAGAACCCTAATTTAAGGACTTTAATTATATTCTTTTTATTCTTCCTAAATTGAGGCTTCCCAGGTAGTAACTATTTTGTTTAATTTCTGGCTTTTGTCTAACCTTTCAATAGTATTTTTGCAAGGAGATTGAACTTTTATTAAAGTCATCAGTGGAATTCAAATTATATTTTTATTCTATAGTTTCTGATTTTGAAATACTTAAATTAAATTGATTTAAATAAAAAGTTGTAAGTAACTGCTCTCAACCAATTACATTTTTAAATTTATTGATAAAATTATAAATCTAAAATTGTTTCTCCAAACGTTCTAACTTCAATTTTTTTTTAATTTTTAAACATTCTCAATTTTTATTATTTCTTAACTAACAAATTTCTTTGACCTAAAGTTTTTATTTATTTATCGAAATTACCCAAAAATAAAGTTTTAGTCTTAACCACTTAGTATAAGTAATAAGTTGGAAAAAGAAATTACTACAACAACATATTATTATTATTTTAAATTAATTCCCACATAAATCAAAAGTGAATATTCAAATTTGGAGGAAAAGCTGAGTTGATAGGGACCTGACAAAAGTGTTAGAAAACGTGAAGTTTGGGGAGGAGACAGACAGGGCCTCCTCAACTTCATTTACTCAATCATACGTCTTCTCAACACTCCACTCCCCTCCCCTCCCCATGTTCCAATCCTACACTCTCTTTTGTCTCCTCCAACACCTAATTTTGTATCCACACAACACAATGCCTTACCCTCTCCTATTTACTCTACTAATTAATATTATACTTTTCTACACTTTATTAATCATATAATTAGTAAATTAAATTCAAATCATAATCTTCCCAAAATTTTAGTTAAAATTACTAATAATTTCAAAATTCATTCTTTATAAAAAATAATCATAATTATTCAAACCCGACCCGTATTGCATCGCATCACGCTTATTTAATGCTTAATTGTGGTCTTGTACACAACAGTATGTCTGAACTCGTTCTCGGATCAAGACTGTCTAATCATAGGCGAGTCAGAGGTCATAGGCAGTCTCAACACATGCACACATCTTTGTTTATATATATATATATATTCCCACACTCTTCTCAGACAACACAGAATTTTCCCCATCATAATCACTCAATTATGTGTGCGAAAATTCCTCTCCTGCTCTTGCTTTCTTGTTTCCTTACAATGCATGCATGTAACGCTAGACCTTTTGCTGGAGCCACTTCGATTTCACACAAGGTTTGTGTCTCTTCCCTTATAATTACTTTATTTACATTTCATAACATGTCTTCTAATATCAATTTTTTTTTGGGTTTGATAATACAGGTCGAGAAGAATCTCAAATTCAACAAGAATCATAGTTCAAACATGAAGAATACATTTTGGAAGCGTTTAAATCCAATGGAAACAAAGGATTTATGCCAGAAAAACAAAGGCATAGAAAGAATAAAGTCAGGTGTATTTTTGATTAAGCCTCGTTGTGTATCCATGTCTTGGCCTAAACCAGACATTATCAAGAAATATTACAAAAATCTTGGAACTTTTTCAGATTATTCTCGGCCAACGACGAGACCTCCTACTCATAACTGATTTTTGTTCAAAAATTTTAGTTAGGTCTATATGATTTAGGACATACAAGATCCTATATATGTAGGAGTGATGATTTATTCACTAATGTTAATTAGATTGCTAAATTTTTTTCTTAGGATTTTGTCTATTTTGTTACATATATATATCTTGAACTCGTTATGCATATGAGAAATGCAGGAAGTGAAGATTGTAATAATAAGTCTTCTGATCTTCACAAGGGTTTGCTGCATCCCTCAATCTCAGAGGTAATAAATTATAATTAAGATGCTCTTGGAGTATTTTATGTTGTTCTTATATATATATATATATATATATATAGTTCACGATAATTAATAATTAAGAAATAAGAGATAATGTGTGTTTCAAGAAATGACACTGAAAATGACTAGTCAAAATGGAGATACAATTAGGTCATTTGTTTGATATGGACCAAATGGTCTAGGACAGATGTCATGTACAGACATGTGGATTCTATGTCATTCCATCTATAGTCCTCAATTCTCCTGTCAATTCCAATCACATTTTATCATCAACACTTCAAATTTATTCAACATTAAATCATATCCAAAACATTTTATGTTTAATTACATATCAGAATTTTAGGGTAAATTACACTTTTGGTCCCTATTTTTGGCCAAAATCAGTTTTGATCTCTAAATTTTTCAAGGCACAATTTTGACGACATTCCATAAAAAATATTTTATTAATTGGTGGGCCAAATTTAGTTGGGTTAAAAATGTGAGGACATATGGTAAAGTATTAGAAAGTAAAAGAGATGATATGATTGGATTTGTGACATTATTCTACCTATGTTGATGATATGTAGGCTTCAAGATGGCCACATGACCTCGATGTTAGAGAAATGGCCATTTTCAAGGACGAAGATTTATCAAAGACGGATTATCAGCCACCCCATCGTAAATCACCTATTCACAATAAATAATTTAATTATTTTCCTCGTTATTTCTAATTTATTATTATTATTATTATTACAAAATAGGTAAAATAATACGTGGAAGTCCACCATGGAGTGTTTTTAGTTAAATTACCCTTTACTTGCTACTTGTGTTTTGTATACGATCTTTGTAAGGTCCACGGCATTGGAGCCGACTGGTTTTTCAACTACCTCGCTCTCTCTTTTGGGATCTATGACCAACAATGAGGCACCAAAAAGGGATAGTACCGACGTGAAAACTAAAATAACTGTCCATAGCTCGGAATATAAAAGAGGGATACCTTCTTGCTTTCAAATACAACTTCTAAAGACGTATTTATATATATTTCATCTGCCCTTACTCATTAAAGGGAAGTGAGAAACTTTCACTTAAGCCCATAATCAGTAAAATGAAGGTAATACCAAATTTTGTTCTAATGCTTTCTTAAACAGATATAATTTATTTTATAAATAGATTTTCATATCCGTCAAAATAAAACTTATAAATATGGATAAATACTAAATATAACGGATCAATCAAAGAAACAATAAGGTGTATAAAAGTAAACTTGGGCCATCAACAATACGGCCCAATATTGGGTTAGGATGTCTGGATGGGCCACTACAATGTTGGGCCACCACTTACAAGCTAATCTATACGTTCAAAGAGTGTTTGCAATATTTTTTATTGTTTATAATAAAAATAAATTATAAGTTAAATATTATAATTAATTTAAAAAGAAAAATTAAAAATAACAAAAAGTGGGTAAATACAATTTTGATCCCTATATATAGTTACTTTTTTGTAATTTCGGTTCATAATATTTACAAATTTTAATATTTTTTATCTTATAGTTAAAACATGTATTAAAATTAATATAATTGAGAAACATAATCGTACTATACGACATGGCCAGCACATGCAACATATCGAAATTTTGACAGAATTTATACTACCAAATCGTGAGAAATACATCCGTTTGTTTTTTATCAACCAATGATCAAAATTAACTTTAATTACTTGGGAAGTAAAATTAATAAGATTGAAATATAAGGAGGCAAAAGTGATTTAGCAAATAATCTAAAAGATAAAAAATAAAATTCTCCCAATACTAAAATACGACAGAGGGAGTCAAAAGTAAACCATTAAAAATGGGCGCCTACTTCTAATAATTATTTTCATCAGACAAAATTCTAATCAGACACGCACAAACACGTCACACCTCTTACCCAATCACCTGCTCCTACTACTACTACTACTATAATCATAATAACAGCTCCATTTGCAACTCATGGTCTCCCTCCATCCTGGAAATGGCCACCCCCTCCTCCCATGCGCCGCCTTCCTACTCCCCCATCCCCGCCTCCTCCCGGCGGTTCAAGAAGCAGCTCCTCCCCAGCATCTTGTATTCATCTATCCTTTTGTTGCCATTAGTCCTCGTGATTGTCAACAGAAGGCCAGAAGGGGTGTCGCAGGTACCGCCGGAGAAGGTCTCCCGGCTGATTAGCCACGGAGGGTTGACTTTTTCTTGGACTAATATTATGCTGTCATGGCAGAGGACGGCTTACCATTTTCAACCAGAAAAGAATTGGATGAATGGTACGATTATACACATTATACATATTCAACAATTTCCTTTCAAAAATAATAATAATTATAATTTAGACATTATGATTTTTTTTGTATTTTGCTAATTAGTATTTTTAAAATCTTTTGATTTGTATGGAAAACTTTTGGGGGGCGCATTGTGGTGGACTACCGCTCTCCGACAGATCCTAATGGTAAGTGGTTAAAGAACTCTTTTTCTTTAATTAATTTGTCTAAAAGTAATTAAAGACATTTGAATTCCATATATTCAAAAATTATCACCGTGAGTCCTATAAAAGAAAAAAGGAAAGAAATGGTCCATATATTGCATATAGTGTACAATAAATTATTATCTAAGTATTTAAAGAAATATATATATATATATATTGCATACAAGGAATATTTATATTAAATGTAATAGAAATTTCAATGCCAACTTGGATAGGATTTGCAAATCCACGACATGATGAGGTGGAATTTACAATTACAATATTGACATGGTAACAATGTCAGGAAGATGCATGTGTACATGACAGGTCCATTGTTTCATAAGGGATGGTATCACCTGTTCTACCAATACAATCAAGATTCGGCTATTTGGAGCAACATCACATGGGGCCATGCAGTATCAAGGGACCTCATCCACTGGCTCCACCTTCCTTGTGCAATGCTCCCTGATCAATGGTACGATATCAACGGAGTTTGGACAGGATCCGCCACGATCCTCCCCGATGGTCGGATCATGATGTTGTACACAGGAAACACCCATGATCTCGTGCAGGTGCAGTGTCTAGCGTACCCCGCCAATCTATCCGATCCCCTCCTTCTTGAATGGGTCAAGTACCCGAATAACCCGGTCATGATCCCTCCACCGGGTATTGGCCATGAGGACTTTAGGGATCCGACAACTGCTTGGCGTAGCCCGGGAGGAGACAAGTGGCGGATTACAATTGGGTCGAAAGTCAATAAAATGGGTATTTCACTTGTTTATGAGACTGCTGACTTCTTCAAGTATGAGTTGTTGGAGGGGTACTTGCATGAAGTCCCGGGCACGGGTATGTGGGAGTGCATCGATCTTTACCCGATTTCTTTGAAGGAAGCAAACGGGTTGGATACATCAGCTAATGGGCCCGATATTAAGCACGTGATGAAAGCAAGTTTGTTTGATGACGGAAATGATTATTATGCACTCGGAACATATGACCCGATTGAGAACAAGTGGACTCCCGATGACCCGGAATTGGACGTGGGTGTTGGCTTAAGATATGACTACAGGAAGTATTATGCATCAAAGACATTTTATGACCAAAATAAGAAGAGGAGAATTTTATGGGGTTGGATCAAAGAAACTGATGCTGAAGAACTTCATATCCTGAAAGGCTGGGCTTGTGTTCAGGTACCATTTCGTCCTGTTTGTTTGTTGTTCCCCCTGTTTTTATTGGAGTTCTCCACTAGCTACATGGCTCAAAAGCAGTTCAGATAGTCTGATTTCATGCAGTCTATTCCGAGGACCGTTTTGTTTGACCCAAAGACAGGCAACAACATACTCCAATGGCCTGTAGAAGAAGTGGAGAGCCTGAGATCAGATAGTTTTGAGTTCAACGTAAAGCTTGAACCAGGATCGGTTGTGCCAATTGAAGTCGACTCAGGATCACAGGTTTGCTCCTCTGTCCGATAATCCAGAAACATAACCAAGCTTTCTACAATAAAACTACCGACACTGTGACTAAACAAATGCAGCTGGACATAGTTGCCTCATTTGAATTAGACAAAGAGGCGTTTGAGGAGACAACTGAAGCAGACGTCGGATATGACTGCCCTACAAGCGGTGGCTCTGTTAATAGGGGAATGTTAGGACCATTTGGCATCATCATTCTTGCTGATGAAAATCTATTGGAGTTGACACCAATCTACTTTTACATTGCTAAAGGGCATAACAGGAAGGTCGAGACTCATTTTTGTGCTGATGAGTTGAGGTTCGTTTAGTCGTTTGTGATTGCTCAATGGCTTTATTTTTACTGTAACCAACTTGTTTTATACCCGTGTTCTTGAGTGAAGCATATGCTGATTGTGCAGGTCATCGGTAGCTGCTGATGTGGACAAAATAGTTTACGGGAGCAAAGTCCCCGTGCTTGATGGTGAAAACTTAACCATTAGATCATTGGTATGTGAAAAAATTTGTGCACTCTTTTGTTAGATATCCTTGTGTTTTGCAACTCATGTCTCACTTCCCTTGTGTCTATTTCTTAACAAATTTATCAAAAAACGATTCAGGTGGATCACTCCATTGTGGAGAGCTTTGCACAAGGAGGAAGGAGAGTGATCACATCAAGAATTTACCCTACAAAGGCCATTGATGGTGAAGCACGCATTTTCCTGTTCAACAATTCCACGGGAGCCAGCGTCGCTGCTGTTGAGACGAGGGTGAGTGTTGTCTTTCACGTGTGGTGAAGACTTGCATACATGTGTGTGTGTGTTGTACTCCTCAATTTTCCTCCTCTTTGAGTGTTTTCTCCTGGCTTGGTATCGCCCCCAGACGTAGGATTTATATCCAAACTGGGTTAACAAATTCATGTGTCTTTTATCGCCTTCATATTCCACCTGTTATCCATCTTAACCCGATCCATTTCCTAACAACTGGTATCAAGAGCCTGGTTCAAGGAGTTAAGATGGAGGGAAAGTTTCCAGTCGAACGGTTCAATGGTTCCGACTTTGGGTTTTGGCGTATGCAGATGGAGGCCTACCTGTACGGGAAGGACCTGTACGAACCACTTGCAGAGAAGTCCGAGAAGACGAGTGATGAAGAATGGAAGGTGCTCGATCGAAAGGCGATGAGCGCAATAATCCTGTCGCTCTCTCGGAATGTCGCCTATCATGTGAAGGGAGCAAAGAGCACGAAGGAAGTTCTACAGACTCTTGCCGATATGTACGAGAAACCCTCAGCAATGAACAAGGTTATGCTGATGAAAAAACTATTCAGGTTGCAGATGGAGGAGAGGAAGTCGGTGGCCGATCACCTCAATGACTTCAACCAACTCACGACACAGCTGGCGTCTGTGGATATTGTGTTTGACGATGAGGTAAAAGCGTTAATTTTGCTTTCATCTTTACCTGACAGTTGGGATGTGGTTGTTACTTCGGTGAGCACTTCGTCTGGGAAGGAGAAGATGAAGTTCGACAACATCAGGGACATGATGTTGAACGAGGAAACCCGTAGAAAGCAAACGGGTGGATCATCTGGCTCTGCACTACATACAGAGTCCAGAGGGAGACCTGACACACGGGGTAAATACCGTGGAAGGTCAAGGTCCAGGGGGAAGAATAAAGGCAAGAAGGAGATGGTGTGCTGGAACTGCGATAAGCCCGGACACATGAAAAGCGAATGTCGGGCGCCAAAGAAGGAAAAGGAGGGCCGGACAGCGAATGCCGCGACGGAAGAGATCACGGATGCACTCTTGTTGAGTGTGAGCAGTTCTTCCGATGATTGGGTTGTGGATTCAGGGGCCTCATTCCACTCATGCAGCAACAAAGACATCATGGAGCCATACACCTCAGGTGATTTTGGCTTAGTTTATCTTGCAGATAACAAACCCTTCAAGATTGTAGGAAAGGGAGATGTGCGGATCAAATCAATGAATGGGTCATGTTGGACCCTACATGATGTGAGACACATACCAGGACTGAAGAGGAACTTGATCTCAGTCGGACAGCTGGATAGTGATGGATTCCACACGACGTTTGGAGACGCAAAGTGGAAGATCAGTCGGGGAGCAATGACTTTGGCACGAGGACTAAAGTCGGGAACGCTCTACATGGCGGGAGGATCCAGTTCAAACATCCCCTTTGTAGGAACTGTATCGCAGGCTAACCTGTGGCACAATCGCTTGGGCCACATGAGCGAGAAAGGAATGAACGTGCTGAAGTCGAAAGGACGGTTGCCCGAGTTAAAATCGGTGGAGGTGGGTCATTGTGAACACTGCGTGTTCGGAAAGCAGAAGCGGGTGAGCTTCTTGACCACAGGAAGAACTCCGAGGAAAGAAAAGTTGGAGCTTGTTCACACCGATTTGTGGGGGCCAGCACCAGTGTCATCTCTTGGTGGATCAACGTACTACATGACATTCGTCGATGACTCCAATAGAAAGGTATGGGTGTATTTCTTAAAAAGAAAATCTGATGCCTTTGATACATTCAGGAGATGGAGGGCACTAGTGGAAAATGAGACAGGTCTACAAGTGAAATGTCTCAGATCGGATAACGGTGGCGAGTACAGCAGTGAAGGTATCAAGAAATACTGCGCCGACCATGGAATCCGAATGCAGAAAACAATCCCGGGGACACCTCAGCAAAATGGCGTTGCTGAGAGGATGAACAGAACACTGAATGAGCGTGCGAGATGCATGCGATTGAAGAGCGGACTACCAAAGATGTTTTGGGCAGATGCAGTGAACACGGCTGCTTTCTTGATCAATCGAGGGCCTTCTGTCCCGTTGAACAACATGATACCGGAAGAGGTATGGAGTGGTAAGAAAGTGGATCTTTCTTTCTTACGTACGTTTGGTTGTTCAGCCTATATTTTGAACGATGATCGGACTAAGCTGGATGCTAAGTCGATTAAATGTACATTCATTGGGTATGGGACTGACGAATTTGGGTATAGATTCTGGGATGATCAAAATCGGAAAATAATTCGTAGCAGGAATGTTATATTCAATGAGGATGTAATGTACAACGACAGGAAGGTAAGCCCGGACGATGACAAGAAGGAAAGGGAATTTGTTGATCTCGACATTTCAAATTCCGGGATCATGAGACCAGCAGATACGGATTCAGTGGGAGTTCAGACGGACGAAACCGAACAGACGGAGATAGAGCCAGAACTAGTATCGGAGGAACCGATTACTGAAAGCAGCACACCCTTGGCACTAGGTCGAGAACCGAGGCTGAGAAGGGCCCCAGATAGGTACTCCCCCTCTCTTTATTACTTGCTTTTGTCTGATTGTGGAGAACCCGAATGTTACGCAGAGGCAGTCAATGATGTCCACAAGAGCAAGTGGGAGCTTGCGATGAACGACGAGATGAACTCGTTGAAGAAAAACAACACATGGGAATTGTGTCAGCTCCCAAAAGGAAAGAAGGCCCTACAGAACAGATGGGTCTATCGGGTTAAGGAAGAATCAGACGGGAAGAAGCGGTACAAGGCAAGACTCGTAGTAAAGGGATTCCAACAAAGATACGGTATTGACTTTACTGATGTTTTTACACCTGTTGTCAAGTTAACTACTATTCGTCTTGTGTTGAGCATGGTAGCGGCAGAGAACTTGGAGTTACAACAGATGGATGTGAAGACAGCCTTCCTACACGGGGATCTTGAGAAGGAGATATACATGGTACAACCAGAGGGGTATAATGGAGATGATCAGCAGGTGTGTCGTCTGAAGAAAAGCCTGTATGGATTGAAACAGGCTCCGCGGCAGTGGTACAGGAAGTTTGACAACTTCATGCTAGAGATAGGTTTCTCTAGATGCAATGCTGATCATTGCTGCTACGTGAAGAGGTTCGATGAGTTTTTTATCATTCTACTCCTGTATGTTGATGACATGTTGATAGCAGGATCAAATGTCAAAGAGATCAATAGGCTCAAGGATCAGTTATCGAGGAAGTTTGACATGAAAGATCTTGGCGAAGCAAGACAGATATTGGGCATGAAAATCACAAGGGACAAAGGTATTGGTAAATTATGGTTATCTCAATCTGATTATATTGAGAAGGTATTATGCAGATTCAAGATGGAAAATGCAAAACCGGTTGGAACGCCATTGGGAAATCAGTTCAGACTATCCAACAGTGATGCGCCCCAGACTGACTCCGAACGTGCAAAGATGAGAGTCACACCGTATGCCTCAGCAATTGGGAGCCTGATGTATGCTATGATCTGTACTCGACCGGATATAGCACATGCAGTGGGAGTAGTTAGCCGTTTTATGAGCAATCCAGGAGTGATGCACTGGGAAGCTGTGAAATGGATTCTTAGGTACCTAAGGGGTACTAAGGACCGAGCATTGGTGTTTGGTAAGGGCAAGCTTACCTTGTTTGGGTTTGTTGACGCTGATTTTGCAGAGAGTGACTATGACAAAAGGAGGAGCACTACAGGGTACGTGTTCACATATGGCGGTACAGCCGTATCCTGGGTCTCAAAGCTGCAGAAGGTTGTCACACTGTCCACGACGGAAGCTGAGTACGTGGCAGTTACTGAGGCGGCTAAGGAGCTCATTTGGCTGCAACACTTCTTGGGTGAATTAGGGAAACCTCAGGCAGATGTGATTCTTCATAGCGATAGCCAGAGTGCGATCCATCTGGCAAAGAATCCCGCGTTCCATTCGCGGACAAAGCACATCGAGATCAAGTACCATTTCATCCGACAACTTCTGGAGAAGAAGACACTGCAGCTGGAGAAGATCCAAGGAGAAAAGAATCCTGCGGACATGCTGACCAAGGCGGTTGCGATGGAGAAGTTGAAGCTGTGTACAGCTTCGACTGGCCTTGATGACTAGAGTGGACAAACCCGGCGGTACCAAGAAAGAAGTGGAGAAAAGCTAATCAATCTTCAAGTGGGAGATTGTTAAGTTGTGAAGATTGATTTGAAGAAGAAAATGATAACCTGATTCAACTTAGAAATCCCAAGTTGAGTTGGAGAAGGATAACTCGATTCAAAGTTGAGTTGGAGAAGGATAACCCGATTCAAAGTTGAGTTGGAGAAGGATAACCCGATTCAACTTAGAAATCCCAAGTTGAGTTGGAAAAAGGATAAGTCATGGCTATATATATACTACTCTTATTAGCATTGTTTTATAGAGCAAAGTAGAATAGAGTAGAGAGAAAAGAAAGAGTTGAGATGAGGGTGAGTGTTGTCTTTCACGTGTGGTGAAGACTTGCATACATGTGTGTGTGTGTTGTACTCCTCAATTTTCCTCCTCTTTGAGTGTTTTCTCCTGGCTTGGTATCGCCCCCAGACGTAGGATTTATATCCAAACTGGGTTAACAAATTCGTGTGTCTTTTATCGCCTTCATATTCCACCTGTTATCCATCTTAACCCGATCCATTTCCTAACAGCTGCATCCGTCAAGATCTGGAAGATGAGCTCCGCAAATATTCGCCCCTTCCCCTTGGAATATGGAGTTAATTAAGTTGTTAAAACTCATGTGCTTGTTAACAATGTCGTGTTAGCTTTGCTTTTATTTTGTAAGAATTACAAAGCTCTTGGAAATTTGGTCGCCCACTCAATATTTTCACACCAATAATTTCTTACAGATACATAAAGTTTATAGGATGAATTTAATTATAGTGTGTGAAACATGAGAAGATGCTCCAAAGTTGGAAATAATCAAAGTGATTTGAGAGTAATTGGAGCAAACCACCTTGCGCCAGATTAATATTTCAGAATTTAGTAGTAATTAAAAGTGCAATTTTGTTAAATAAAGTATATAAATTCATTCAATAATATGGGCCAACACAGGGTTAGGATGTCTGTATGCCCCACCCCTTTCAACTTATATTGTTTATTTTCCATAAAATATTTTCTATGAAATTTAAATCTAAGAAATATATGGTAAATGTTGCTCTTATAAATATTGCAATTTATATTTAATGAAAAAAGAAACAGAGAGTAAACCGTCGCCAAAGAAGGTAATAACCGTCGCGGCAGTTGATGAGCAGCCAAAGCTTTCAAATAAAACAGGAAACTAACTGAGCGAGAAATCAATTACTTCACAAAAAATGACACGGAGATCAGTCATCTTGCAGAAGAAACTCCACCAACTCGAATCCAAACTCGCCGACGTCTTCCGCTTCCCCCTAGGCCAAAACCGCGACCCCCGCCACCAAATCCTCGTGGACGATATCGAGCAGCGCTTCATTTTCCTCAACAATCTTCTCAGGGCGGAGGCTGCTTCTCG